>NC_057799.1:147101447-147362427 GCF_018294505.1 Triticum aestivum | reverse complement strand
GTCCGACTAGCGGCGAGGTAGCGCGTCAGGGTTGAGGAGGCGACAAGGCATCGGGGCGGCGCGGGATCTGGCTCCTCTGCCTCGATCCAGACGGGGGGAGGAGACGAGGGAGAGAGGGGAACGTGGGAGGAGCGAGTGGGGAGTGGGGTGCGGCAGTTAGGTCATCAGGAAGGGGTTAGGTGTAGGCAGGGGGTGGGCCAGACTGACGGTCTGTTGGCCAGTTGGGCCGGTTGACCATCTGGGTCAAGGCCCAGCAGGGAGGAGGGCTTTTCTTGCAGCTTTTGCCCTTTTTTTCTTTTAGCCACAAAGGAGTTTGCAAAAATATGCCACTGGCCAAACAATTTCAAAGAATTATTGGGCACTGCCATAAAAAGATTGAGGCTTTTGAAATTGCTTGCATTTTTTTATAAATGAAAAATGCATTTAATCTATTGCTTAGGTCACTGTTTTAATTGGTTTAGGCCATTTAAACACCTTGCAAAAATGTTGGTTCACCACCAATATTAACAAATGACTATTTGCCACAAGATGAACATTTTAGATTTCATGTCTCACAAATAAGAATTTTTGACTTTAGATTGGATTTGAATTTGAATGGTGATTTGGATCAAGTGAAGATTAGCAACAGTAACATGATGACATGGCACCATTAGCTTGGGATTACTGTAGCTTAATTATCCGGGCGTCACAGAGTCACAGGACCTGATTTCTGTGATGAACTACTTTCCAATTAGGGAGCAGGTACAATTACCTCATCAAGTTCTACTTTCCTCCCACTCACTTCTTTCGAAAGAGACTCCTTCTCTAGAAAGGATCCATTCTTAGCAACGAATGTCTTGCCTTCGGATCTGTGATAGAAGGTGTACCCAACAGTCTCCTTTGGGTATCCTATGAAGACACATTTCTCCGATTTGGGTTCGAGCTTATCAGGTTGAAGCTTTTTCACATAAGCATCGCAACCCCAAACTTTAAGAAACGACAACTTTGGTTTCTTGCCAAACCACAGTTCATAAGGTGTCGTCTCAACGGATTTAGATGGTGCCCTATTTAACGTGAATGCAGCCGTCTCTAAAGCATAACCCCAAAACGATAGTGGTAAATCAGTAAGAGACATCATAGATCGCACCATATCTAGTAAAGTACAATTACGGCGTTTGGACACACCATTACGCTGTGGTGTTCCGGGTGGCGTGAGTTGCGAAACTATTCCGCATTGTTTCAAATGAAGACAAAACTCGTAACTCAAATATTCTCCTCCACGATCAGATCGTAGAAACTTTATTTTCTTGCTACGATGATTTTCCACTTCACTCTGAAATTCTTTGAACTTTTCAAATGTTTCAGACTTATGTTTCATCAAGTAGATATACCCATATCTGCTCAAATCATCTGTGAAGGTGAGAAAATAACGATACCCGCCACGAGCCTCAACATTCATCAGACCACATACATCACTATGTATGATTTCCAACAAATCTGTTGCTCGCTCCATTGTTCCGGAGAAAGGAGTTTTAGTCATCTTGCCCATGAGGCATGGTTCGCAAGTACCAAGTGATTCCAAAAGTCCATCAGAGTGGAGTTTTCTTCATGCGCTTTACACCAATATGACCCAAACGGCAGTGCCAAAAAATAAGTTGCCCTATCATTATCAACTCTGCATCTTTTGGCTTCAATATTATGAATATGTGTGTCACTACTATCGATATTCAACAAAAATAGACCACTCTTCAAGGGTGCATGACCATAAAATACATTACACATATAAATAGAACAACCATTATTCTCTGATTTAAATGAATAACCGTCTCGCATCAAACAAGATCCAGATATAATGTTCATGCTCAACGCTGGCACCAAATAACAATTATTTAGGTCTAAAACTAATCCCGAAGGTAGATGTAGAGGTAGCGTGCCGACCGCGATCACATCAACTTTGGAACCATTTCCCACGCGCACCGTCACCTCGTCCTTAGCCAATATGTGCTTAATCCGTAGTCCCTGTTTCGAGTTGCAAAATTAGCAACAGAACCAGTATCAAATACCCAGGTGCTACTGCGAGCATTAGTAAGGTACACATCAATAACATGTATATCACATATACCTTTGTTCACCTTGCCATCCTTCTTATCCGCCAAATACTTGGGGCAGTTCCGCTTCCAGTGACCAGTCTGCTTGCAGTAGAAGCACTCAGTCTCAGGCTTAGGTCCGGACTTGGGCTTCTTCACTTGAGAAGCAACTTGCTTGCCGTTCTTCTTGAAGTTCCCTTCCCTTTACCCTTTTTCTTGAAACTGGTGGTCTTGTTGACCATCAACACTTGATGCCCCTTCTTGATTTCTACCTCCGCAGCCTTTAGCATTGCGAAGAGCTCAGGAATTGTCTTATCCATCCCTTGCATATTATAGTTCATCATGAAGCTCTTGTAGCTTGGTGGCAGTGATTGAAGAATTCTGTCAATGACACTATCATCAGGAAGATTAACTCCCAGTTGAATCAAGTGATTGTTATACCTAAACATTTTGAGTATATGCTCACTGACAGAACTATTCTCCTCCATCTTGCAGCTGTAGAACTTATTGGAGACTTCATATCTCTCAATCCGGGCATTTGCTTGAAATATTAACTTCAACTCCTGGAACATCTCATATGCTCCATGATGTTCAAAATGTCGTTGAAGTCCCGGTTCTAAGCCGTAAAGCATGGCACACTGAACTATCGAGTAGTCATTAGCTTTGCTCTGCCAGACGTTCATAACATCTGGCGTTGCTCCTGCAGCGGGTTTGGCACCTAGCGGTGCTTCCAGGACGTAATTCTTTTATGCAGCAATGAGGATAATCCTCAAGTTACGGACCCAGTCCGTGTAGTTGCTACCATCATCTTTCAACTTAGCTTTCTCTAGGAATGCATTAAAATTCAACGGAACAATAGCACAGGCCATCTATCTACAACAACATAGACATGCAAAATACTATCAGGTACTAAGTTCATGATAATTTAAAGTTCAATTAATCAAATTACTTAAGAACTCCCACTTAGATAGACATCCCTCTAATCATCTAAGTGATCACGTGATCCATATCAACTAAACCATGTCCGATCATCACATGAGATGGATTAGTTTTCAATGGTGAACATCACTATGTTGATCATATCTACTATATGATTCACGCTCAACCTTTCGGTCTCAGTGTTCCGAGGCCATATCTGCATATGCTAGGCTCGTCAAGTTTAACGTGAGTATTCTGCGTGTGCAAAACTGGCTTGCACCCGTTGTATGTGAACGTAGAGCTTATCACACCCGATCATCACGTGGTGTCTCGGCACGATGAACTTTCGCAACGGTGCATACTCAGGGAGAACACTTGTACCTTGAAATTTAGTGAGAGATCATCTTATAATGCTACCGTCGAACTAAGCAAAATAAGATGCATAAAAGATAAACATCACATGTAATCAATATAAGTGATATGATATGGCCATCATCATCTTATGCCTTTGATCTCCATCTCCAAAGCACCGTCATGATCACCATCGTCACCGGCGCGACACCTTGATCTCCATCGTAGCATCATTGTCGTCTCGCCAACTATTGCTTCTACGACTATTGCTACCGCTTAGTGATAAAGTAAAGCAATTACATGGCGATTGCATTTCATACAATAAAGCAACAACCATATGGCTCATGCCAGTTGCCGATAACTTCATTACAAAACATGATCATCTCATACAATAAAATTTAGCATCATGTCTTGACCATATCACATCACAACATGCCCTGCAAAAACAAGTTAGACGTCCTCTACTTTGTTGTTGCAAGTTTTACGTGGCTGCTACGGGCTGAGCAAGAACCGTTCTTACCTATGCATCAAAACCACAACGATTTTTCATCAAGTATGTGCTATGTTAACCTTCAACAAGGACCGGGCGTAGCCACACTCGATTCAACTAAAGTTGGAGAAACTGACACCCGCCAGCCACCTGTGTGCGAAGCACGTCGGTAGAACCAGTCTCGCGTAAGCGTACACGTAATATCGGTCCGGGCCACTTCATCCAAAAATACCGCCGAATCAAAGTATGAAATGCTGGTAAGTAGTATGACTATTATCGCCCACAACTCACTTGTGTTCTACTCATGCATATAACATCATTGCAGTAACCTGGCTCGGATGCCACTGTTGGGTAACGTAGTAATTTCAAAAAAATTCCTACGCACACGCAAGATCATGGTGATCCATAGCAATGAGAGGGGAGAGTATTGTCTACGTACCCTCGTAGACCATAAGCGGAAGCGTTATGACAACGCGGTTGATGTAGTCGTACGTCTTCACGATCGACCGATCCAAGCACCGAAGGTACGACACCTCCGCGATCTGCACACGTTTGGCTCGGTGACGTCCCACAAACTCACGATCCAGTAGAGTGTCGAGGGAGAGCTTCGTCAGCACAACGGCGTGATGACGGTGATGAAGAAGCTACCGGCGTAGGGCTTCGCCTAAGCACTGCAACGATATGACCGATGTGGATTATGGTGGTGGGGGGCACTGCACATGGCTGGAAACAATCAACTTGTCTGTTCTAGGGTACCCCCTGCCCCCGTATATAAAGGAGCAAGGGGCGAGGCCGGCCGGCCTTGGGGCGCGCCAAGGAGAAGGGGAAGTCCTCCTCCTAGTAGGAGTAGGACTCCCCCTTTCCAAGTCCAACTAGGAAGGGGGAAGGAAGGAGAGGGAAAGGGGGGGCGCGCCCCCTCCCTAGTCCAATTCGGACTACCTATAGGGAGGGGGCGCGGCTGCCCCTTGTGGGCTGCCTCCCCTCTTCCCTATGGCCCATGTAGGCCCAATAGTCCCCCCGAGGGTTCCGATAACCCCCCGGTACTCCGATAAATATCCGATGACCCCCGGAACACTTCCGGTGTTCGAATATAGTCGTCCAATATATCAATCTTTATGTCTCGACCATTTCGAGACTCCTCGTCTTGTCCGTGATCACATCTGGGACTCTGAACTATCTTTGGTACATCAAAACACATAAACTCATAATACCGATCGTCGCCGAACTTTAAGCGTGCGGACCCTCCGGGTTTGAGAACTATGCAGACATGACCGAGACACGTCTCCGGTCAATAACCAATAGCGGAACCTGGATGTTCATATTGGCTCCCACATATTCTATGAAGATCTTTATCGGTCAAACCGCATAACAACATACGTTGTTCCCTTTATCATCGGTATGTTACTTGCCCGAGATTCGATCGTCGGTATATCAATACCTAGTTCAATCTCGTTACTGACAAGTCTCTTTACTCGTTCCGTAATGCATCATCCCGCAACTAACTCATTAGTCACATTGCTTGCAAGGCTTATAGTGATGTGCATTACCGAGAGGGCCCAGAGATACCTCTCCGACAATAGGAGTGAAAAATCCTAATCTCGATCTATGCCAACTCAACAAGTACCATCGGAGACACCTGTAGAGCACCTTTATAATCACCCAGTTACGTTGTGATGTTTGGTAGCACACAAAGTGTTCCTCCGGTATTCGGGAGTTACATAATCTCATAGTCATAGGAACATGTATAAGTCATGAAGAAAGCAATAGCAATATACTAAACGATCAAGTGCTAAGCTAACGGAATGGGTCAAGTCAATCACATCATTCTCTAATGATGTGATCCCGTTAATCAAATGACAACTCATGTCTATGGCTAGGAAACATAGCCATCTTTGATTCAACGAGCTAGTCAAGTAGAGGCATACTAGTGACACTCTGTTTGTCTATGTATTCACACATGTACTAAGTTTCCGGTTAATACAGTTCTAGCATGAACAATAAACATTTATCATGATATAAGAAAATATAAATAACAACTTTATTATTGCCTCTAGGGCATATTTCCTTCATGATGATTATAGTGATGACATGTATGTTATAAAGAATAATGATAACCATGAAACTTGTCATCATGATTTTAATTTTCAATCACATGATAGTTATTTGGTTGAGTTTGCTCCCACTATTATTGATGAGAATAAATTTGCTTGTGTGGAGAGTAATAATTTTTTTATGCTTGTGGATCATGAAAAGAATGCTTTATGTGATAGTTATATTGTTGAATTCATTTATGATGCCAATGAAAATTATTATGAAGGAGGAACATATGCTTGTAGGAATTGCAATAATATCAAGTTTCCTCTCTTTATGTTGAAAGTCTTGAAGTTTTGCTTGTTTTGCTTTCCTATGCTAGTTGATTCTTGTTCTCATAAATTGTTTGCTCACAAAATCCCTATGCATAGGAAGTGGGTTAGACTTAAATGTGCTTGCCATGTGATTCATGATGCTCTTGTTATGTTTCAATTGTTATCTTTTATGCGAGCATCATTGAACTCATCATGCCTAGCTAAAAGACATTAAAGAAAAGCGCTTGTTGGGAGACAACCCAACACTTTTACCTACTTTTTTTGTGTGTTTACATGATTATGCTACTGTATTAATCATGTTTTATTGCTTTTGTTTCAATAAAGAGCCAAGTAAAGCCTTTGGGATCATGTTGGGTGATAGTTGATTTGATCTTTCTGAAAAACAGAAACTTTTGCGCTCATAAAAATAATTCTCATTTTTAAGAAAAGTGTGATAAAATACCAATTATTTTTGTAGAAGATTAATATACAAATTGCTCACGTGGTCCTAATTTTTTCATAATTTTTGGAGTAGCAGAAGTATGGTTTGAGTACAGATTACTACAGACTGTTCTGTTTTTGACAGACTATAGTTTGCTTGTTTCCTAGTTCCTATGGCTTATATTGCTCAATATAAATTGTGGAAATAATATGCTACAGTAGACATTGTGTGGAAACTATTATGAATCTTGTCTTTGACAGTACCAAAGTGTAATGGTTTGCTCTTTATCATGCTAACCTATCTCACGAAGTTCCGATAAGTTTTGTGTGATTGAAGTTTTCAAGTTTTGGGCGAGATATCGATATGAGGAGAATAAGGAGTGACAAGAACCTAAGCTTGGGGATGCCCGAGGCACCCCAAGGTAATATCAAAGGAAGATCCAAGCAACTAATCTTGGGGATGCCCCGGAAGGCATCCCCTCTTTCGTCTCCAACATTATCGGTAACCTTACTTGGAACTATATTTTTATTCATCACATGATATGAGTTTTACTTGGAGCGTCATTTTCTTTTGCTAGGATTTGCTTTCTGTTATTTAGAATAATGTTTTGCATCTTTTATTTCAATAAAAATGTCAAGTATAGCCTTTGTCATGCTTATCTTGCAAGTATATGAGTTGCTGTTTCAAAACAGAAAGTTTATCGATGTTGCAAAATTTCCCTAGAAAAGTTAGAATGTGATAAAATGTTGAAACTTTTTGGAAAATAAGCTCTAATAAATTATCTACAGTTTGGTAGATTTTCATAATCTTTGGAGTTTAATAAGTATTGATACTCTTGCGTTCTTTACAGACTATACTGTTTTGGCAGATTGCTGTTATGTTTGCATTGTTTGCATATGTTTGCTTGTTTAATGATTCTATTTAAGGATAGGAGTATTAAATATGCAGAGGCATTTAGTATGCAATGTTGAATAATAATTTTAGTGATTTCATACAGTAGAGAATGATAAAGCTTTTGCATTGGTTTATACGAACTTATCTCATGAGTTCTTGTTGAGTTTTGTGTGGATGAAGTCTTTGAGATTTAGGGAAACCGTGATATGAGAGGAATTAAGGAGACACAAAGCTCAAGCTTGGGGATTCCCAAGGCATACCAAATTTATATTTCAAGAAGTATCAAGCATCTAATCTTGGGGATGCCCCGGTAGGCATCCCACCTTTCTTCTTCAACAATTATCGGTTAGTATCGGTTGAGCCTAAGTTTTTGCTTCTTCACATGATGTGTGTTATTCTTGAAATGTCATTTTATTTTGTTTTTCTTGTTGTTTTAATAAAATACTTAGAACTGAAAGTTTTTAAATAAAATAGAGTCCTCAAATAGTTGCCAGGGAGGCTAGGTAAGCGGCACTCACATTCCGTCAACGAAGCTCTTTTCTATGGAATTGCTCTAGAGCTTCACTTATATCTTTTTGAGCACGTTGTGCTTTAGTATTTTTGAAGAAATTCTCTCTTGCTTCACTTAAATTAATTTGAGAGAAAGAAATATTATGCTCATGATCTTAACTTATATTTATTTGAGCGTATCAAAAGCAACACATGAAAAATAGTCCCAAAGTAATAGATATCCAAGAAGGATATAATAAAAACTTTCATGAAGATCATTGGACAAAATAAACTTGATTCCTTGTAATAGTTTTGATATATGATGATGTGATATGTGAGTCGTGTTGATGAGTAATTGTGCTTTAGTAAGAATATTGGTGTTAAGGTTTGTGATTCCCTATGCAAGCACGAAAGTTAATAGTTATGCAATGAAATTATATCCTGCTTGTGGTGCATTATTCGGTGTTAATTATGCTTAATGCTCGCTTATGAGATTATTCGTTTCTTGGTTGGTCCCTTATCAATCTTTTGCTAGCCTTCATTTTGCACTAAGTATGATCACTACTTGTGCATCCAAAATCCTTTAAACAAGTTTTACCACATGAGTCCACTATACCTACCTATATGCGGTATTCTTTTGCCGTTCTAAGCAAATTTGTATGCGCCATCTCTAATTTTCAAAATAAATTTCTCTTTTGTGTGCTCGTACCACTCGCGAGGCGGTGAGGGGTGGCCAATATTTTCCATGCTAGATGTGTTATTCTCACAATGAGTGTTTATTCACTTGTCATTGCACGAGAGTAAGGCAAAGGTATTAGTGATGCCCAGTCCCGAAATGAAAAATGAATTTACTTTATGTTGTCAAATAATAAATTCCTTGGAAAATGTTGGTATGGAGGGCACCCGTGGATATGGTTAGCCATGGAAAGTGAAAGTATGGTGGAAAAAGGAATAAACTTTATTTTCTATTTGGGAACCGCCTATGATATATCAAGCATGGAAAGTGTTGGGAGCTCTAAGTCGTTTTCGTTGGTGGGAAAAGTATGCCTCTCAAAATGTTTTTTATCTCTCAATTTTTGCTTTGAGCTCTGGCACCTCTACAAATCCCTACTTCCCTCTGTGAAGGGCCTTTCTTTTACTTTATGAAATTTTTATTTTTAATTTGAGTCTCCATCTTCTCTTATAAAGCACCAACTAGGAGGCACTATGATCGTACTTGAGCATTGGGTGTAGCTAATATGCGAGTGTGTTTCATGAATGGATCAATGATTGAGCATGATGGGCTAGGGATAACTTATTTTAGCGTTGATATTTTGAAAGACATGGTTGCTTGTTGGTATGCTTCAGTATCAAAGTCCTCATGTCAAAACTAGACTATTGCTTTGAACCATATAAAAGTCCAAATGTCCATGCTACAAAAGAAAACAGTTTATGATGAATATGATAGGTAGCATTCCACAACAAAAATTCCATTTTCAATTGCTACTTTATCATGATAAGTTTCATGAGAAAGAGTTGTTGATATGATGCTAGGAAAAGTGATTGAAATTATCATTGATCAAACTTATGCACTTTGCTAGCATTCACACTTCATAAATTATTTCTTTTATCATTTACCTACTCGGGGACGAGTAGGAATTAAGCTTGGGGATGCTGATACGTCTCCAACGTATCTATAATTTATGAAGTATTCATGCCATGTTTACAACAATTTTATATGGTTTTGTTATGATTTGCATGGAACTAATCCGGACTGACACTGTTTTCAGCAGAACTACCATGGTGTTGTTTTTTGTGCAGAAATGAAAGTTCTCCAAATGAGCTGAAACTTTTTGACGATTTTTTTGGAACAAAAGAGACCCCCGAAGCTTCGTGGGAGGGCCGGAAGAGCCACGAGGAGGGCACAACCCACCAGGGCGCGCCTAGTGGGCCTGGCTTGCCTCGGTGGGTTGTGCTCACCTCGAGGCCCATCTTCGCGTGAAACCGACGCCAAGAAATCCTATAAATAGAGAAACCATCAGAAATAACCCTAGATCAGAAGTTCTGCCGCCGCAGGCCTTTGTAGCCACCGAAAACCAATCTAGACCCCGTTCCGGCACCCTGTCGGAGGGGGGAATCATCTCCGGTGGCCATCTTTATCATCCAGGCGGCCACCACGATGAGGAGGGAGTAGTCCACCCTCAGGGCTGAGGGTTTGTACCAGCAGCTATGTGTTTAATCTCTCCCTCTCTCTCTCTCTCTCGTGGTCTTGAGATGTCACGATCTTGATGTATCGCGGGCTTTGTTAATATAGTCGGATCATATGGTGTTTTCCCCTCTCTATCTTGTTGTGATGAATTGAGTTTTTCCCTTTGAGATTTCGTTGTTATCGGATTGAATACTTTTATGGATTTGAGAAGACTTGATATATTTCTTGCAATTGAATACTCGTGGTGACAATGAGGTATCGTATTGATTCACTTGATATATGTTTTGGCACTCAACTCGCGGATTCCCGAGTTGACATTGGGGTAATCTATGCATAGGGGTTGATGCACGTTCTTGTCTTTGTTTCTCCGGTAGAAATCTTGGGGCACTCTTTGAAGTTCTTTGTGTTGGATTGAGTATTATGAATATGAATTTGCTTTGGTGTTATTTTATTACGAACTCTAGGATAGATCGAATGAAAGAATAGCTTTATGTTATTTTAGTACGAACTCTTGAATAGATCGAGCGGAAAGAATAGCTTTGAGGTGGTTTCGTACCCTACAAATAATTTATTCTTATGTTCTCCGCTAGATAGGAACTTTGGAGTGATTCTTCATCGCACTTTGAGGGATGGTTATATGATCCAATTATATTAGCACTTTTGGGAGATTGCATTAGCAAAAGTACGGATCCTAGGCCTCATTTCCAAGCATTGCAATACCGTTTTTGTGCTCGTTTACTATTTGCTACCTTGCTGTTTTTATTTATTCAGATTATAAAAATATATTTCTACCATCCATATTACACTTTTATCACCATCTCTTCGCTGAACTAGTGCACCTATACAATTTGCCATTGTATTGGGTGTGTTGGGGACACAAGAGATTTCTTGTATTTGGTTGCAGTGTCGTTTGAGAGAGACTATCTTCATCCTACGCCTCCCACGGATTGATAAACCTTAGGTCATCCACTTGGGAGAAAATTGCTACTATCCTGCAAAACTCTGCGCTTGGAGGCCCAACACATGTCTACAAGAATAAAATTGCATATTAGACATCCGTCACAAGGTGATGTATTATGGAACGAGTAAAGAGACTTGCCAGTAACAAGATTGAACTAGGTACGAAGATATTGACGATTGAATCTCGGGCAAGTTACATACCGATGGACAAAGGAAATTACGTATGTTGTCATAACGGTTTGACCGATAAAGATCTTCGTAGAATATGTAGGAGCCAATATGGGCATCCAGGTTCCGCTATTGGTTATTGACCAGAGAGGTGTCTCGGTCATGTCTACATAGTTCTCGAACCCGTAGGGTCCGCACGCTTAACGTTCGTTGACGATATAGTGTTATATGAGTTGTATGATTTGGTGACTGAATGTTGTTCGGAGTCCCGGATGAGATCACGGACATGATGAGGAGTCTCAAAATGGTCGAGAGGTAAAGATTGATATATAGAACGATGGTATTCGGACACCGGAAGTGTTTCAGGATGCACCGGGTAGCCATCGGGTCACCGGAAGGGGTTCCGGACGCCCCCGGCATGTATATGGGCTTAATGGGCCAAGGGAGGGACACACCAGCCCACAGGGGGCTGGGGCGTGATACGTCTCCAACATATCTATAATTTTTTATTGTTCCATCCTGTTATATTATCATTCTTGGATGTTTTACAATCATTTTATAGCAACTTTATATCATTTTTTGGGACTAACCTATTGACATAGTGCTGCATTATCCCTTCCTCTTTGGGGAAATATCGACGTAGTTCAAGCCGCAATCAGTGCGCCGTCTCCCTGGCCGGCCAGCCCTAGGGAAGGAAAGAGGGGAGGGATAGCCCCTCTTGCCTTCCCCTCTCATGGGATAAAGGAAAGGGGGGCGCCACCCTCCCCTGCCTTTCCCCGGCTCCTATACATGGTAGGGGGGCGCCACCTTGGGAGAGACCCCAAGTAGGATTCCCCCTACTTGGGCGCCCCCTTGGATGCTCCTCCCTCCCTTCCACCTATATATATGTGGGAGGGGGGCGCCTAGCACACAACAGACAATTGCCTAGCCGTGTGCGGCGCCCCCCTCCACCGTTTACAACCTCGGTCATATTTGTGTAGTGCTGAGGCGAAGCCCTACGGAGATAGCTTCACCTTCACCGTCATCACGCCGGCGTGCTGTTGGAACTCATCCACTACCTCGTTGTCTTCCTGGATCAAGAAGGCGCGGACGTCACCGAGTTGAACGTGTGCCGTACGTTCGGTTGGATCACGAAGAAAGTTTGATTACATCAACCGCATTGTGAAACGCTTCCGCTTACGGTCTATGAGGGTACGTAGACATACTCTCCCCCTCATAGCTATGCATCCCCATGGATAGATCATTGCGTGTGCGTAGATTTTTTTTTCCATGCAACGTTTCCCAACGGTGGCATCCGAGCCAGGTCTATGCGTAGATGATATGCACGAGTAGAACACAAAGAGTTGTGGGCGGTGATAGTCATACTGCTTACCACCAACGTCTTATTTTGATTCGACGGTATTGTGGGATGGAGCGGCCCGGACGAACCAAATATGTCCACGCACATGAGACCGGTTCCACCGACTGACATGCAACTAGTTTTGCATAAAGGTGGTTGGTGGGTGTTTGTTTCTCGTACTTTAGTTGAATCGAATTTGACTGCGGCCGGTCCTTGAAGAAGGTTAAAATAGCAAACTTGATGAATCGCCGTTGTGGTTTTTGCCGTAGGTAAGAACGGTTCTTGCTAGAAGCCGTAGCAGCCACGTAAAACTTGCAATAACAAAGTAGAGGACGTCTAACTTGTTTTTGCTGGGCATGTTGTGA
The DNA here is from genome assembly GCF_018294505.1 of Triticum aestivum. NCBI lineage: Eukaryota > Viridiplantae > Streptophyta > Magnoliopsida > Poales > Poaceae > Triticum > Triticum aestivum. The sequence goes on along the minus strand of NC_057799.1, from coordinate 147,349,412 downwards.
TGTGATATGGTCAAGATATGATGTGATATATGTTGATGTATGAGATGATCATTATTTGTAATATCGACAACCGACAAGAGCCTTAGGGTTGTCTCTTTATTGCATGAAGTGCAAACATCATGTAATTGCTTTACTTTATCGCTATGCGTTAGCAATAGTTGTAGAAGCAATAGTTGGCGAGACGACCCCGACGCTACGATGGAGATCAAGGTGTTGAGCCAGTGACGATAGAGATCATGACGATGCTTTGGAGATGGAGATCAAAAGCACAAGATGATGATGGCCATATCATGTCACATATTTTGATTGCATGTGATGTTTATCTTTTATGCATCTTATTTTGCTTAGAATGACAATAGCATTATAAGATGATCCCTTCACTTAATTTCAAGATAAAAGTGTTCTCCCTGAGTATGCACCGTTGCCAAAGTTCATCGTTTCGAAGCACCACGTGATGATCGGGTGTGATAGACTCTACGTTCACATACAACAGGTGTAAGCCAGATTTACACACGCGGAATACTTGGGTTAAACTTGACGAGCCTAACATGTACATACATGGCCTCGGAACACTGGAGACTGAAAGGTCGAACATGAGTCATATAGTAGATATGATCAACATAGAGATGTTCATCCATTGATGACTACCCCATCTCACGTGATGATCGGACATGGGTTAGTTGATTTGGATCATGTATCACTTAGATAACTTGAGGGATGTTAATTTAAGTGGGAGTTCATTAGTAATTTGATTAATTGAACTTAAATTTATCATGAACTTAGTATTAAAAGTTTTTGCATATCTATGTTGTAGATCAATAGCTCGCAATTTAGCTCCCTTATTTTTTATATGCTCCTAGAGAAAACTAAGTTGAAAGATGATAGTAGGAATGATGCAGACTGGGTCCATGATCTGAGGATTATCCTCATTGTTGCACAGAAGAATTATGTCCTTGATGCACCGCTAGGTGATAGACCTATTGTAGGAGCGGATGTAGACGTTGTGAATGTTTGGCAAGCTCGATATGATGACTACTTAATAGTTTAGTGCGTCATGCTTTACGGCTTTGAACCGGGACTTCAAAGACGTTTTGAACGCCATGGAACATATGAGATGCTCGAAGAGCTGAAATTGGTATTTCAGGCTCATGCCCGTGTTGAGAGGTATGAGACCTCTAACAAGTACTTTGCCTACAAGATGGAGGAGAATAGCTCAGCCAGTGAGCATGTGCTCAGAATGTCTGGGTACTACAATCGCTTGAATCAAGTGGGAGTTAATCTTCCAGATAAGATAGTGATTGACAGAGTTCTCTAGTCACTATCACCAAGCTACTAGAACTTCGTGATGAACTATAATATGCAAGGGATGACAAAAATGATTCCCGAGCTTTTCGCGATGCTGAAATCGGCGAAGGTAGAAATCAAGAAAGAACATCAAGTGTTGATGGTTAACAAAGACCACTAGTTTCAAGAAAAAGGGCAAGGGAAAGAAAGGGAACTTTAAAAGAATGGCAAGCAAGTTGCCGCTTGATACGTCTCCAACGTATCTATAATTTTATTGTTCCATGCTATTATATTATCTGTTTTGGATGTTTTATATGCATTAATATGCTATTTTATATGATTTTTGGTACTAAACTATTAACCCAGAGACCAGTGCCAGTTCCTGTTTTTTTCCTTGTTTTTGAGTTTCGCAGAAAAGGAATACCAAACGGAAGAAAACTTTCGCGATGATTTTTCTTGGACCAGAAGACACCCAGGGGGTAGGGCGCACCCCCCAACCTTGTGGGCCCCTCAGTGACCCCATGACCTAGATCTTCCTCCTATATATATTCTCAAATACCCCAAAAACTTCCAGGAGAGCCACAAAACCACTTTTCCACCACCGCAACCTTCTGTACCTGTGAGATCCCATCTAGGGGCCTTTTCGTCATCCTGCCAAGGGGGATTCGATCATGGAGGGCTTCTGCATTAACACCATTGCCTCTCCGATGAAGCGTGAGTAGTTTACCATAAACCTACAGGTCCATAGCTAGTAGCTAGATGGCTTCTTCACTCTCTTTGATTATCAATACAAAGTTCTCCTTGATGTTCTTGGAGATCTATTCGATGTAATACTCTTTTGCGGTGTGTTTGCCGAGATCCGATGAATTGTGGATATATGATCAGCTTATCTATGAATATTATTTGTATCTTCTCTGAATTCTTCTATGCATGATTTGATATCTTTGCAAGTATCTTTGAACTATCGATTTGGTTTGGCCAACTAGATTGGTTTTTCTTGCAATGGGAGAAGTGCTTAGCTTTGGGTTCAATCTTGCGGTGCTCGATCCCAGTGACAGAAGGGGAAACGACATGTATTGTATTGTTGCCATCGGGGATAAAAAGAAGGGTTTTTTATCATAATGCTTGAGTTAATTCCTCTACATCATGTCACTTGCTTGAGGCGTTACTCCGTTCTTTATGAACTTAATACTCTAGATGCATGCTGGATAGCGGTCGATGTGTGGAGTAATAGTAGTAGATGCAGAATCGTTTCGGTGTACTTGACACAGACGTGATGCCTATATTCATGATCATTGCCTTAGATGTTGTCATAACTTTGCGGTTTTCTATCAATTGCTCGACAGTAATTTGTTCACCCTCCGTAATAATTTCTATCTTGAGAGAAGCCTCTAGTGAAACCTATGGCCCCCGAGTCTATTTTCCATCATATAAGTTTTAGGCCTACAATTTCAGTTTCCTATTTACTTTCTTTGCAATCTTTTACTTTCCGTTCCATAAACAAAAAATACCAAAAATGTTACTTTGTTGTTTATCCATCTCTATCAAATCTCACTTTGCAAATAACCGTGAAGGGATTGACAACCCCTTTATCGCGTTGGGTGCAAGTTGGTGTTTGTTTGTGCAGGTATTCGGTGGCTTGCGCGTTGTCTCCTACTGGATTGATACCTTGGTTCTCAAAAGCTGAGGGAAATACTTACTCTACTTTGCTGCATCACCCTTTCCTCTTCAAGGGAAAAACCAACGCAAGCTCAAGAGGTAGCAGGAAGAATTTCTGGCGCCGTTGCCGGGGAGATTTATGCCAAGTCAAGTCAAGATTCATCTCCCGTCAACTTGCCAATTTCGGGCGCCGTTGCCGGGGAGATCTACGCCAAGACAAGACATACCAAGTACCCATCATAAACTCCCATCCCTCGCATTACATTATTCGCCATTCGCCTCTCATTTTCCTCTCCCCCACTTCTAAAACAATTTTCAAAAAGATTTGCCTTTTCTTCGCCCTTCTTTCGTTCGTCTCCTTCACTTGCTTTCTGTGTGCTCGTGTGTTGGATTGCTTGCTTTGTCACAATGGCTCAAGATAATACCAAATTGTGTGACTTTTCCAACACCAATAATAATGATTTTATTAGTACTCCGATTGCTCCCGATGCTAATGCGGAATGTTGTGAAATTAATACTGCTTTGCTGAATCTTGTTATGAAAGATCAATTTTCTAGCCTTCCCAATGAAGATGCCGCATCCCATGTTAATAATTTCATTAATTTGTGTGATATGCAAAAGAAAAAAGATGTGGATAATGATATTATTAAATTGAAGCTATTTCTGTTCTCACTTCGAGATCGTGCTAAAACTTGGTTTTCTTCTTTGCCTAAAAACAATATTGATTCATGGAACAAGTGTAAAGGTGCGTTTATTTCCAAGTATTTTCCTCCCGCTAAGATCATCTCCCTTAGGAACAAAATTATGAATTTTAAGAAACTTGATCATGAACATGTTGCACAATCTTGGGAGAGAATGAAATTGATGATATGAAATTGCCCTACTCATGGTTTGAATTTGTGGATGATTATACAAAAAATTTATGCCAGATTGAATTTTGCTTCTAGAAATCTTTTATATTCGGCCGTGGGAGGCACTTTTATGGAAATTACTTTAGGGGAAGCTACTAAACTCCTAGATAATATTATGGTTAATTATTCTCAATGGCATACCGAAAGATCTTCCACTAGTAAAAAAGTGCATGCAATTGAAGAGATTAATGTTTTTAGTGGAAAGATGGATGAACTTATGAAATTGTATGCTAATAAGAGTGCTCCTGTTGATCCTAATGATATGCCTTTGTGTAGGGTCGAAAGTATGTCTAGAGGGGGGGGGCGGGTGATTAGACTACTTGACTAAATAAAAATCTAGCCTTTTCCCAATTTTAAGTCTTGGCAGATTTTAGCAACTTAGTACAAGTCAAGCAATCAACCTACACATGCAATTTTAAGAGTATAGAAGCGGAATGTAAATCATTTCATATGAAGGTAAAGGGGGGGGGTTGGAGGGAACAAACGCAATGTAGACACGGAGATTTTTGGCATGGTTCCGATAGGTGGTGCTATCGTACATCCACGTTGGTGGATACTTCAACCCACGAAGGGTAACTGTTAGGGATATAACTACTGGGTATGAACCGCCCAGGAGGGGCCGGGTTATGCCACTGGCGGCTTACCGGTGAAGGTGGCGGATCATACGAGCCTGTTAACGGCCCAAGACCCAGAGATGACTAAGGCCCAGGTGGATGAACCGCCATGTATGTATGACTTGTATTGTAAGGCATGTATAATTAGTCACCGAGCCGGACACATTGTGTATGAGCCGGACGGGACTCCGTGAGCCGTCGGGCGTCAGCCTGTGTATATAAAGGGACGACCCGGCTGCGGCTTAGGGAAAGAAACAAGAGATCAAGAACTAGGCCAAGCGTATTCGCTCCCTGGTAACCAAAAGCCTAGAAATACCACCTCAAACTGGATTAGGATTTTACCTTCACCGCAAGGGGCCGAACCAGTATGAACTCCCTGTGTCCTTTGTCCTGATTAACCTCTTTAAGCTAACCTCATTGCGATGGCTCCACGACTAAGTCCTTCCGCTAGGACATCTGCCGTGACAAACCCACGACAGTTGGTGCCCACCGTGGGGCCTGATAAGTCTCCAACGTATCTACTTTTTCTCACGCTTTTCCTCTTGTTTTGGACTCTAACTTGCATGATTTGAATGAAACTAACCCCGGACTGACGCTGTTTTCAGCAGAACTACCATGGTGTTGTTTTTGTGCAGAAATAAAAGTTCTCGGAATGGAACGAAATTTTGCGAGGAGTTTTTATATCAATAATAAGAATTTCTGGAGCCAAGACCTGCCAGAGAGGGGCACCTGGTGAGGGAGTCCTAGACTAAGGGGTCCTCGGGCGTCCGGCCTGTTAGCCATGGGCCGAACTGATGGGCTGTGAAGATATGAAGACCGAAGACTCTCAACGTGTCTGGATGGGACTCTCCTTTGCGTGGAAGGCAAGCTTGGCGATCAAACATGAAGATTCCTTTCTTTGTAACCGACTTTGTGTAACCCTAGATCCCTCCGGTGTCTATATAAACCTGAGGGTTAGGTATATAGGACCGAAGACTCATTACCATAGTCATACAGGCTAGACTCTTACGGTTTAGCCATTACGATCTCGTGTTAGATCAACTCTTGAAATACTCATATTCATCAAGATCAATCAAGCAGGAAGTAGGGTATTACCTCCATAGAGAGGGCCCGAACCTGGGTAAACATTGTGTCCCCCGTCTCCTGTTACCATCGATCCTAGACGCATAGTGCGGGACCCCCTACCCGAGATCCGCCGGTTTTGACACCGACATTGGTGCTTTCATTGAGAGTTCCACTGTGCCGTCGTCAAGAGGTTTGATGGCTCCTTCAATCATCTACAACGATGCTGTCCAGGGGGAAGTCTTCCTCCCTGGACAGATCTTCGTATTCGGCGGCTTCGCACTGCGGGCCAACTCGCTTGGCCATCTGGCGCAGATCGAAAGCTACGCCCCTGGCCATCAGGTCAGATTCGGGAGCTTGAATTACGTCGCAGACATCCGCGGAGACTTTATCTTCGATGGATTCGAGACCGCGGCAGCCGCTCCCTGTCACCTCGATGAACATGACTTAAATCTGTCATCGGACCACATCCAGGAGATAGCTCCTGTAACTACTCTGGCCTTAGATCCGGAGCAGATCGCGCCATCCGAGGACGAGAAGCTCAACCCCGCCACGGAGGCCACAGATTCTGCGGCGTTGGAGTCGCACACAGACTTAGCCTCATGTGATATCTATATCACTGGAACTCCGGACTCGTTTCCGGCTACAAGCTCCGAACCGTATGCGTCCGCGGATGCCGAGCTCGATCGGCTATCGATCTTCGAATTCAGCGCTGCAGACATCTTCCGACACTCGCCTTTCGGCGATGTACTAAACTCATTAAAGAATCTGTCCTTGGCGGGGAACTCATAGCCGAATTATGTCCGGTTCGAACTAGAGGCTGACAATGGAGAATTTCGCTTCCCACCCACCACCCACTTCATAGCCACTATCGATGACTTAATCGACACACTCGATTACGACTCCGAGGACATCGAAGGTATGGACAACGATGCCGGAGAAGAGGAGGCCCAAGCCACGCCGTTCACCGGACGATGGACGGCCACTTCCTGATACGACGTATACATGGTGGATACGCCAAAAGATAATAGCGGCGATGACAAGGAAAACCTAGTGGAGGATGACCCCTATAAGACACAACCAAAATGCCGGCGTCAGCGGCACCGCTCTAAACCATGCCGCAGCAAGGACAGCAACACCGGCACAGGAGACGACAACACTTCGGACGGTGCCGGAGACGTAGAAGACCACGACGAACAAACTGCTGAACAGGACAATCAGGAGGATGGGCAAGTCAGCCCTGACGAACAGGCCATAAATGAAGACTCGGAGGACGGTAGTTATCATCCGCTCTCTGAAGAGGAGGTGAGCCTCGGCAACGAGGACTTTATCGTGCCTGAGCAGCCCCTCGAGCAGGAGCGCTTTAAGCACCAGCTAATAACCACTGCAAGGAGCCTGAAAAAGAAGCAGTAGAAGCTTCAAGCTGATCAAGATTTGCTCAACGATAAATGGACTGATGTCCTGGTAGCCAAAGAATACGGCCTTAAGCGCCCAGCCAAAAGTTACCCACATCATAAATTGCTACCTGAGTTTGATGATGAGGCGTTGGAGCCCACACCGTCATCGCGCAATGCGGCTGACCGACCACCACGGCGTCGGGACAAAGCGGCAACTCAAGCCGAACACCAGCTTGCTCCACCTCACCATAAGGATAGAGATAAAATAGCTCAGGGACATACCTATGACCTGCCGCAAAAATTGGATAATAATGTAGGACATACTAGATCGATCTACGGATCGCGAGGGCGTGCCCCAACACGTGACGACGGCCACCTATTCGGACGCAACAAGCCTAGTCACTCTCGGGCCGAACTCCGCAGACGGACTCCATCGGAGCTACGTCGTGATGTGGCCCGATATAGAGGCGCCGCACACCCTCTTTGCTTCACTGACGAAGTAATGGATCATGAATTCCCAGAAGGGTTTAAACCCGTAAATATCGAATCATATGATGGGACAACAGACCCCGCGGTCTGGATCGATGATTTTCTCCTCCATATTCATATGGCTCGTGGTGATGATCTCCACGCCATCAAATATCTCCCACTAAAACTCAAAGGACCAGCTCGGTACTGGTTCAACAGTCTGCCAGAAAACCCCATCGACAGCTGGGAAGATTTGGAAGAAGCCTTCTTGGACAACTTCTAAGGAACATACGTCTGGCCTCCGGATGCAGATGATTTAAGTCATATAGTCCAACGGCCTGGGGAATCAGCCAGGAAATTCTGGACTAGGTTCTTAACTAAAAAGAACCAGATAGTCGACTGTCCGGATGCCGAGGCCCTAGCAGCCTTTAAGCATAGCATCCGCGATGAATGGCTCGCCCGACATCTCGGGTAGGAAAAGCCGAAGTCCATGGCGGCCCTTACGGCACTTATGACCCGCTTTTGCGCGGGCGAAGATAGTTGGCTAGCCCGTTGCAATAATAATGCAAGCGAACCCACCGCCTCTGAAGCCAAGGATAACAACGGCTAGCCCCGACGCAACAGACACAAGCGTCGAGTCAATGGCAACCATACCGATGACACGGCGGTCAATGCCGGATTCAGTGGCTCCAAGTCCGGTCAGCGAAAGAAGCCGTACAACAAAAACAATTCGGGCTCATCCAGTCTGGATCGCATACTCGATCGTCCGTGCCAGATACATGGCACCCCTGAAAAACCAGCCAACCACACCAACAGAGATTGTTGGGTCTTCAAACAGGCCGGCAAGTTAAACACCGAGAACAAGGAGAAGGGGTCGCAAAGCGAGGACGATGACGAGGATACCCGGCCGCCGAACACAGGGGGACAGAAGAAGTTTCCCCCTCAGGTCAAAACGGTGAACATGATATATGCCACAGACATCTCCAAGAGGACCGCAAGCGCGCACTCCGGGATGTCTATGCGATAGCGCCAGTCGCCCCAAAATTCAATCCATGGTCGTCGTGCCCGATCACTTTTGATCGTCAGGATCATCCGACCAGTATCCGGCATGGCGGATCAGCCGCACTAGTCCTCGACCCAATCATTGATGGATTCCACCTGACGTGAGTCCTCATGGACGATGGTAGCAGCCTTAATCTGCTCTATCAGGATACAGTGCGCAATATGGGCATAAACCCATCCCAGATCAAACCCACAAAGACTACCTTCAAAGGGGTCATACCAGGTGTAGAGGCCCGTTGTACGGGCTCAACCACACTAGAGGTTATCTTCGGATCTCCGGACAACTTCCAAAGCGAGGTTAATCTTCGATATCGCCCCCTTTCGAAACAGCTATCACGCACTGCTTGGACGAACCGCATTTGCTCGATTCAATGCGGTACCTCACTACGCTTATCTCAAGCTCAAGATTCCCGGACCACGCGGCGTCATAACAGTCAATGGAAATACGGAACGCTCCCTTCGTACCGAAGAGCATACCGCTGCCTTAGCAGCAGGGGTACAGAGCGGCTTTTTCAATCAGAACCTCAAATCGGCGACCAAGCTCTCGGACACTGTCAAAAGGGTCCGGACTATTCTGCAGCATGATAGCTCGGCTCGTCAAGAGCTCGATTAGCAATTCGGCCTCCGTCCCGGTCCCGATCAGGTGGCGACATTGGTACCGCGCGTACATAATTACGCACTCAAAATTCCATGGGCACCGACAGAGGCATAGCTAGCTTGTAATCCATAGTACAGCTCGACCGACCCCGGATATACACATGTGTTCACTTTTACCCTTTTTTCTCCTTTTCAGGTTTCTTTTCCACAGGCCCTCCCTGAAGGCCGGATCACCTGCCCTTTCGAAGGATAAAATACACCAAGGTGGCAAGCAGCTCGGACACATAAGTGAAGCTCTAGGCGGCCCCTTCAACGATCACTCTACCTGTTTTCGGTACCCGTACGCAGGTTTTCCTTGGTTGTGGCATGTTAAATAGCCCTATTGCTTATTGCACTACTTGTACAAATACGCTTTGACGTATTAATTATGCCATTATGGAAACTAGTTCGCAGCCCCAATATTTGTGGCACTGGCTTACTGTCCCTTTCCTTTTTCTTTTTCCTGATATTTTTATCAATTGCACCCATACACTCTGGTACGCTTTCATTCGCCAGGGGCTTCATTATGCCCCATAATACAGTAACAAAGTTCGAACACTTTTATAGTATAGTTCGACACCCCGATCTTTAGCATTATATGCATCGGCTCTGAATCATGTCTTTGGTCAATAGTTGGGTTGCCCGGCTCCTGTGCTTACTACCTTACGTTCCGCTATATCGGCTAGGGTAGTAAAGGGAGAACTACTGCGATTGTGCCCTGGTTCATCAGGCTGAGCACCTCAGTAGAGAAAGCCGAAAACTAACTGTCATGATGCGGCGTGAGCTGGTCAGCTGTTCGAGAGGTTACAAATTGTTAGAGGTTTTTTCCGCATTTCGCGGAGGATCGATTTTCACCTGATCAGGTGTCTATAGTATCCCAAGTTCGGACTTACGAACACTAGGGGCTGCGCCTAAATTTTTATCTGTCAAACTCCTATGGCTAAGTGAGGGTGTTAAAGCCGTATAGTCCGATTGCCTGGTTCGCAGCGTTAACACCTCCTTAACGGACCAAAAATCTTTGGATCAAGTGTGTTTTTGCGCCAACCGAACACCCCTGTACTTCCTACATGGGGGCTGAAGCCGACGACTGGTCAACCCTCAGATTTAAAACAACCGCACATGAGGTAAAAACTTACACAAAGCATTATATTACATAAATTGTCTTTGTTTCATAATACAGGGCGAGACAAATATGAATGTATTCATTCAAAGATCACGTCTTTCGCACACTGCTCCGCAACAATGCGGGCTCCCTCCAGGACACTATCAAAATACAGCTCGGGCTTGCGGTGCTCCTTGCCCTCCAGCGGCCCCTTGGCCACAAGCTTGACGGCGTCCATTTTCGCCCACCAGACCTTGACACGGGCGAAGGCCATGCGTGCGCCCTCGACGCAGACCAAACGCTTGACGACGTCCAGCCGAGGACAGGCATCCACCAGCCGCTTCACGAGGCCGAAGTAGCTGCTGGGTATAGCTTCGGCAGGCCACAACCGGATTATCAAATCCTTCATGGCCAGTTCGGCCACCCTGTGCAGCTCGACCAGCTATTTTAGCTGATCGTTGAAGGGCCACGGATGCTCTGGCGTCAGATATTGCGACCAGAACAGCTTCTCCGTTGAGCTCCCTTCTTCGGCTCGGAAGAACTCTGCAGCGTCTGACACACTACGCGGCAGGTCCACAAATGCCCCTGGGGAACTCCGAATACGGGTTAGTAAGAAATACTTCTTCTTCACATACTTGCTTTGCATACTAAACGCCTTACCCGCCACAATCTTCTTGGCCTCCTGGATCTCCTCGAGGGCGCCCTGGGCTTCAACCCGGGCCTCTTCTGCGATTTGGCGAGCCTTGGCGAGTTCGGTGTCTCGAGCCAAAACGTCGCCCTCCAAGGTCTCGCATTTCTTAACAGCATCCTCGAGCTCCTGCTGAACCTCGTTAAGCCTGGCCTTGAGCTTCTTACGGGCAGCTTGCTCCTTGACAGCTTTCTCCTCGGCTTCGGCCAGGGCATTTTTTAGGGCCTCGACCTCGGTCGTCGCTCCTACACACATCATGACATTACGGTCAATGAAACATCGTTTATTCTTTCTGAATATATAGTGAGTCATTACATACCTTGCTGGTCTTCCAGCTGCTTCCTCGCTTGGCTGAGCTCGTCTTCGGACCGCTCCAGTTTTTGCTTCAGTCCGGAGACTTCAGCAGTATGCGAGGTCGCGGCCAGCAGTGACGCCTGCCCAGTCAAACAAGACATATTTAGTTTGTTCCCTGCAGGGTATTTGATCCTCTGTCCGGCTTTTTCTTTCCGAACACCAGACAGTGTCTCAGGGGCTACTGTCTATGTTGGGACTCTTTATTTTGCGTCGCTTACCTCAAAGCCGGCCAGCAGATTGCTGCAGGCTTCGGTCAGTCCGCTCTTGACGGACTGAACCTTCTCAATCACCATACCCATAAGGATACGGTGCTCATCCACAATGGAAGCACCTCGCAGCGCTTCCAGCAGATTATCCGATGCCTCTGGTTGGACAGAGGTCACCGGCAGAATAGGCACCCCTCCTCCTTTTGGGGAAGGCTGCCCACTTGACTCCGGAGCTGTGTAGGTCTCCGGAAGGGTATTCGGCTGGGGGCCAAATTGGACATGGCCCCCATTGCCAGTCTCCATGGGGGCTTTCTCCCCCATGTGTCTGGCGGCCGAGGAGTCATCCTCGGGCGCGACCCGGACAACCTCCTGAACATCTCCCTGGCCTGGGAAGGTCCTTTGGGACACCAGCTCGTCATCGCCCTTGGCCGTGGGAGAGTGAGCGGTCGGCGGTGACTCACTCGCCATCGCCTTTGAATCCAGCGAACCTCTTGATGAGGATCGCTGGGAGCTGTCGTGGGCCGGACTGTAATAGCACCCTTTAATATATTAATACCATGAGGCTGGACACATGGACATGCACAAGTTTTTAGTACTTACGATGCGCCAGGGGCTTGGTCCTGGGGGGCCGCTCCGGACTGCTATCGACATCCCACGCGGAGTTATCCGCGAGGAGGCCTTTTCCCCTCTTGGGCGTCTCCGCCTCCAAATTTGTAGAGGCCGCTCTCTTCTTCGTTCCCCCCTCAGGGGGAGTTGCTTTCCTCCTCCTCCTCGACGTCGTCTTCGGTGGCCGAGGAGTGAGTTTGGTCTTCGGACGACATGTCCGAAGCTCACTTACGGCGGGGGCCACTTCGGACCCCCTTGGCCCTTTTCTTGGCCTTCTTCTCCGGCGCCTTGTAGGGCGCTGGAACCAGCATCTTCTCCAGGAGAGGGATGACTGGTTCTTCGGGCAGCGGAGCCGGACATCGAATCCGCTCCGCTTTCTCTGCCCATGTCTGAAAAGTGAACAGTAAAGTTTTTAGATATCTTCCCTGAATAACTAAGAGGAGGATGCACCTTGAGACATAAATGACTTACCGCACTAGCAGGGTGGGCAAGATCGTGCCCACGGTCCGAGTCTATAGCCGTCGGCGTCTCGGTGCCCTTGAAGAGCAACTTCCAGACATCTTCATGAGTGGTTCCGAAGAGCCTCTCCAAAGTCCGGTGCTTCTCCGAATCAAATTCCCATAAAGGGCGTTTTCGGCTCTGGCATGGAAGGATCCGGCGAACAAGCATCACCTGGATCACATTGACGAGCTTGATGTTTTTATCCACCATGCTCTTGATGCGCGTTTGCAGCACTGTCAGTTCGTCTGACGAAGACCAGTCCAGGCCCTTCTTTAGCCAAGAGGTGAGCCGCATTGGAGCTCCGGACTTGAACTCTGGAGTCGCGGCCCAAGTGGCGTCATGAGGCTCTGTGATATAGAACCACTGCTTCTATCACTCCTTGACAGTATCCACAAATGTACCTTTGGGCCATGAGATGTTGGGCATCTTGCTCACCATGGCTCCTCTGCATTGCGTGTGTTGTCCATACACCACCTTTGGCTTCACGTTGAAGATCTTGAGCCACAACCCGAAGTGGGGCTGGATGTGGAGGAAAGCCTCACACACGAAGATGAATGCCGAGATGTTGAGGAAGGAGTTCGGGGCTAGATCATGAAAGTCTAGCCCGTAATAGAACATCAGTCCGTGGACGAAGGGGTGGAGTGGAAACCCTAGCCCGCGGACGAAATGAGGGAGGAACACCACCCTCTCGTTGGGCTTCGGTGTGGGGACGACTTGCCCCTTGGCTGGAAGCCGGTGGGCAATTTCTTTCGCCAGATACCCGACCTCTCGAAGCTTGGCGATGTCCTTCTCCTTGACGGAGGAGGCCATCCATTTGCCTTTCCCTCCAGATCCGGACATGGTGGAATGCTTTCTTGGGGTGGAAAAGGCAAGAACTTGGGCGCTGGAGCTCGAGAATGGAAGGGCAGAGAGAGAGAGAAGGCGTGGGTGAAGAAAGGGAATCCTTATCCCCTTATAAAGGCAGTAAATATCAAGCGCCTCCCCACTCGCCTTAAAACTCGCCTATTCCCAAGGGTTGAGCAAACGGCACGGTTGGGTTACCCACGCCCGTATTGATGAGAATCCCACAATAAAGGGACACGATCTCTGCTTTGACAGGACGTGCCAATGGAAACCGCATCTCAAAACGCGGAACGACAGATGAAGACGAATCGAAATAATGACCGGGTAGATGTGATGTCGCATTACAAAAAAGTTGTCAGCGGATTAGACTCGTGGGATATTATACTCTCTGCGGTTGAGTGTGGTGCTTGTGTTATAGGTTCAGATACATTCTTCGCGTCCGAAGACTATCTTGGAGTATTCGGGAAAGGGAACCCGCCTTGCAATGCCGAAGACAATCTGCGCGCCGGACACCTCGTCATTGAAGCCTGGTTCAGGGGCTACTGAGGGAGTCCTGGACTAAGGGGTTCTCGTGCGTCCGGCCTGTTAGCCATGGGCCGGACTGATGGGCTGTGAAGATATGAAGACCAAAGACTCTCAACGTGTCCCGATGGGACTCTCCTTTGCGTGGAAGGCAAGCTTGGCGATCAAACATGAAGATTCCTTTCTCTGTAACCGACTTTGTGTAACCCTAGATCCCTCCGGTGTCTATATAAACCGGAGGGTTAGGTCTATAGGACTGAACACTCATTACCATAGTCATACACACTAGACTCTTAGGGTTTAGCCATTACGATCTCGTGGTAGATCAACTCTTGTAATACTCATATTCATCAAGATCAATCAAGCAGGAAGTAGGGTATTACCTCCATAGAGAGGGCCCGAACCTGGGTAAACATTGTGTCCCCCGTCTCCTATTACCATCGATCCTAGACGCACAGTTCGGGACCCCCTACACAAGATCCGCCGGTTTTGACACCGACACCTGGGTGGGCACAACCCACTAGGGCGCGCCCCCTCTCCTGACGCGCCCAGGTGGGTTGTACCCACCTGGTGGCCCCGCTGATGACCCCCCTGATACTATAAATTCACATTATTCCAAAAAAATGAGGGAGAAAGAATTGTCGCGTTCCATGAGACGGAGACGCCTCCAAGCCCTGTTCTTCCTCGGGAGGGCAGATCTGGAGTCCGTTTGGGGCTCCGGAGAGGGGGATCTTCGTTCTTCGTCATCACCAACCAATGTCCATCGCCAATTCCATGATGCTCCCCACCGGGAGTGAGTAATTCCTTCGTAGGCTCGCTGGTCAGTGAGGAGTTGGATGAGATTCATCATGTAATCGAGTTAGTTTTGTTAGGGCTTGATCCCTAGTATCCACTATGTTCTTAGATTGATGTTGCTATGACTTTGCCAGGCTTAATGCTTGTCACTTTGGGCCCGGGTGCCATGAACTCAGATCTGAAACGTTTATGAATTCATCATTATATCCATGTTTTAGATCCGATCTTGCAAGTTATAGTCACCTACTATGTGTTATGATCCGCCAATCCCGGAGTGACAACAACCGGGCCCACTCCCGGTGATGACCGTAGTTTGAGGAGTTCATGTATTCACTATGTGTTAATGCTTTGCTCCAGTTCTCTATTAAAAGGAGGCCTTAATATCCCTTAGTTTCCAATATGGACCCCGCTGCCACGGGAGGGTAGGACAAAAGATGTCATGCAAGTTCTTTTAATAAAGCACGTATGACTATTTACTGAATACATGCCTACATTATATCGATGAACTGGAGCTAGTGCCGTATCGCCCTAGGTTATAACTGTTACATGATGAATATCATCCAACAAGTCACCGATCCAATGCCTACCAATTTATTTATATTGATCTTGCTGCATTACTACTGCTATCATCACGGTTACACTTGGTACAAATTACTGCTATCACTGTTGCTATTACCGTTGCTGCTGCCACTATTATCAAAACTATCAAACTACTTTGCTACTGATCACTTTGCTGCAGATAATTAATCTCCAGGTGTGGTTGAATTGACAACTCAGCTGCTAATACCTTCAAATATTCTTTGACTCCCCTTGTGTTGAATCTATAAATTTGGGTTGAATACTCTACCCTCAAAAACTGTTGCGATCCCCTATACTTGTGGGTTATCAAGACCTTTTTCTGGCGCCGTTGCTGGGGAGCATAACAATATTTGTTGAGTCACTTGGGATTATTATCACATTATCACTATGAAGAATCTGAAGGATCCAAAGACTAAGATATTTCCCTCAAAGACGAGGGGAGGTAAGGAACTGCCATCCAGTTCTGCTTTAGATTCACCTTCTATTATGAATAAACTTGCAACACCACCACATGCTATCAATTCTAATATGTCACAAGTTATTGATGATGCTACTTCTACTATGAATGATGCTTATGATGATGCTAGTACCTTGCTTGACAATGATGATGTGCCAGTTGGTGAATTTCTTGATGAACAAATTGCTAGAGTTATACAACATGATGTTGTTGAATCTGATGATGAGCTTGAAACTGAAACTCCTGAGATACCTGCTAGAACTAGCCTTCATAGATATGAATTGCCTAAGGTACCTGAGGAGGCAACTAGAGATATTCTTGCTTGCAATGATAGAGATGATCTAGAGAAATTACTATGCAAGTATAAAGAAAAATCTCTGAATGCTAGAATGAAATGTGATCCTAAGTTTGCTACTTCACCTATCTGTATTGCTGATAAGGATTATGAATTCTCTGTCGACCCAGAGTTAATTACTTTGGTTGAATCTGATCCTTTCCATGGTTATGAAACTGAAACTGTTGTGGCACATCTTACTAAGTTGAATGATATAGCTACCCTTTTTACTCATGATGAGAACACTCGAAATTACTTTATTCTCAAATTATTTCCTTTCTCATTAAAGGGTGATGCTAAAGCTTGGTACAATACTCTTACTCCTGGTTGTGTGCGTAGTCCCCAGGATATGATTTACTACTCTGAAAAATATTTTCCTGCTCATAAGAAACAAGCTGCCTTACAAGAAATATTTAACTTTGTGCAAATTAAAGAAGAGAGTCTCCCACAAGCTTGGGAGAGGCTTTGTCAGTTACTTAATTCTTTTCCTGATCATCCTCTTAAGAAAAATGAAATACTTGATATCTTCTATAATGGACTAACCGATGCTTCTAGGGACTTCCTAGATACTTGTGCTGGTTGTGTTTTCAGGGAACGTACTATTGCTCAAGCTGAAGAATTATTGAATAACATATTGAAAAATTATGATGATTGGACTCTTCCTGAACCACCGCCTAAACCCACTCTGAAGAAGAGGGGTATATTATATCTCAGCCCCGAAGATATGCAAGAGGCAAAGAAATCTATGAAGGAAAAAGGTATTAAAGCTGAGGATGTTAAAAATTTACCTCCTATTGAAGAAATACATGGGCTTAATACACCACCACTGCCTAAGGTGGTAGAGGTAAATTCTCTAATGAAGTTCAATGAAAATGATAATCCTCACAATATGCATCCTAGTCAATGCCTTTATCAGTTTGAAAACTACATTAGAAAACAAGATCACTTCAATGCAAATGTTATGAAACAATTGAAATATAATTCTGATATGATTGCTCTCTTGAGTGACTTGTTATTTAGAATTTCAAATGATGTTAGAGGTGTTGTAAAACATGCTTCTATGGTTCAAACCCAACTAGAACAAGTTGCTAAATCACAAAGAGAATTACTTGATGAAATGAATCATAATATGCATGACTTTGCTGTTAGAGTTGCAACTAGAGGAGGTAAAATGACTCAGGAACCACTTTATCCCGAGGGACACCCAAAAAGAATTGAACAAGACTCACAAAGAAAGAACACTAGTGCACCTAGTCCTTCTAAAAAGAAAAAGAAGAAGAAAAATGATAGGACTTTGCATGCTTCTAGTGAACCTGAAATAGAGAAACCTCCTGATAATGAAAATGAAATTTCTATCTCTGATGCTGAAACTCAATCTAGTAATGAATATCCACCTAGTGGTAATGAAAAAAGATAAAGATGATGTTCATGAAGATGCTCAACCAAATGAAAAAGAACCAGATAATGATGTTGAGATAGAACCACCTGGTGATCTTGATAACCCACAACCTAAGAATAAAAGGTTTGATAAAAGAGACTTTGTGGCTAGGAAACACGGTAAAGAAAGAGAACCATGGGTTCAAAAACCTATGCCTTTTCCTCCCAATCCAACTAAAAAGAATGATGATAAAGAATTTGAACGCTTTGTTGAAATGCTGAGGCCAGTCTTTTTGCGTACTCGCTTGACTGATATCTTGAAAATGCCTCCTTATGCAAAGTATATGAAAGACATCATCACTAATAAGAGAAAAATACCGGAAGCTGAAATCTCCACTATGCTTGCTAATTATACTTTCAAAGATGGAGTACATAAAAAACTTGGAGATCCGGGTATACCAACTATACCTTGCTCCATCAAAAAGAATTATGTGAAAACTGCTTTGTGTGATTTAGGAGCTGGTGTTAGTGTTATGCCTTTCTCTTTATATAAAAGACTTGACTTGAATAAACTAACACCTACTGAAATATCTTTGCAAATGGCTGACAAGTCAACTGCCATACCTATCGGTAACTGTGAGGATGTAACCGTTGTTGTTGCTAATGTTACTACTTTGACTGACTTTGTTATACTTGAGATGCCCGAGGACGACAACATGTCAATTATCCTTGGTAGACCCTTCTTGAATACTGCAGGGGTTGTTATTGATTGCAATAAAAGCAAGATCACTTTTCATATTAATGGTAATGAGCATACGGTGCACTTTCCGAAGAAACAATTCCAAGTGAATGGTATTAATGTTATTGAAAAATCTTGGACAATCACTATTGGAAGTTTTCAAATACCACTACCTACTGTCAAAAAGAAATATGAAATGCTTATTGTTGGGGAGATGCAAATCCCCATTGAGGTAACTTAGTGTCGGTGTACAAAAAGAGGGGTGCATTTTTTTGTACCCCTATACCTGTGCACGGGCAGTCGGGGCCGTGCCTACGGCCACGCAAAGCAGGACGGGGGAGGTGAGCCAAGGTAAGACCGAAGCCCAAGATGATCAGAGCAACGCCAAGGCCAAGACCACAAAGAGCAGAGGGACGAAGCGGGTTCCCCCGGCAAGACCCTTGCCGGGGGCGGCCTCAGCAGCCCCGACAAGACCCTTGCCGGGGCAGCTCGCCCCACACCAACAGAGCGAGCCACCCTTGAGCCCATGGTCCCCAGCGCCACCATACACGTGGGACCAGGGCTCGGGAAGGCGCCTTTGTGGTGGCATGCAGATATTTGTGAAGACATATTCAAGATCAGATGAGGATTAGAAGACGACGATCCTCGGCAAGATCCTTGCCGAGGAAGGCCACCAGACCCCCGGCAAGGCCCTTGCCGGGGACGACAGCGCGCCACGGCAAGACCCTTGCCGGGCCACACGGCAAGACCCTTGCCGGGCCACTTGGCAAGGCCCTCGCCAAGAACGCCAGCAGGGCCACCACCAGACCCACGTCAACCAAGCTTCCACCGCCATTCACATGCAGTTGCCAGCCCAACCAGCTGGGCGGGCACCTGCGTGGCAACATGCAGCTCTCAGGCCAACTCATCAAGCGCCTGCATGGCGGCATGCAGACCTTCTTGAAGGCTCCACCACCGCGCCACCTCAGCTGCCTGCCTGCCTACATGGCACCGCACGCATCACTGGCCGGGGCGCGTGTCGAAGCGAGGAGGAGCGGCGACGGACGGGACGGGCCTCGCCCCCGTCCCCGATAAAGCAAGGGGACACCTAAGCCACGCATTAAATGCGTATTGTCCTGTAATACGAGCAATAAGCTCAGGGCACTGTACGCCTTTCCACTTCCTGTGTGCCACTGTGGCAGCCCCTTCTGACTATAAAAGGAGGCCCATGGCATACTGGAGAAGGATTCGGCTCTTTCGAACCACGCACTGACCACAGCTAGTTCGAGAGCTCAAGAACTCTCTGAAATACACCCACCAAAGCAGGACTAGGGTTTTACACATCCTCGCGGCCCGAACCTGGGTAAACGATCCTTGTGCTGTCTACTAGCCCTACTCTTCTTGCAACCCCGCGCCCCGGCAACCGTAGGAGGGATTCTTGTGATCCCATAGGTGTCGTTCCACACCGACATCTTTGGCACGCCAGGTAGGGGAGCGCAATTGTGAGAATCTGGTCTAGTAGGTAGCCTAGCAGTTTTTTGTCGCCATGGATCCTAAGAAGAAGATGGCCACGGCGATCGGCTCATTGGGAGCCGAACGGCCCGTACCGGTGCGGACGAGCACTGGACCGGTCGCGGACAGGACCCGGGTCGCGGTCCGTGAGCACCAGCATCGCCCAGGCATTCAGAGCCTGGCGAGCGGCGTCGTTCGCTCGCCAGACGATCAGCCGCACGCCGCCAGATCCAAAGACGGAGCCGGCCCCCCCGCAGGCGGCGCGGGGCCCTCCAGGGGTGTCGTTGTGCCACCTCCGGGCGGCGCAGCGACCTCCAAGACGCTCACACCGGCGACCACCGCGCGCTCTTCCCATGGTGTGCACGCCGAGCAGCGGCACCACATTGGTGACCCTGGGCACCGCCGTGGGAAGAGCCCTGTGCGTCACCCGCAAGATGAAGGGGTCCAGCACGCTCGCCGAAGCGCTGGCGGAAATGGCACGCAACCGCTGGGTCGTAACGGAGCTCCTTCTAACGTAGTTAGAAGTCGAAGCACGCCGCGATCCATGCAGCTGTCGCCGCCGCCCACGCCTGCGAAAGGTTTGGCGCGCGCACAACTGCTCCTCGACTTCCCTCCTGTTGCAGAGAAGCTCGACGAGTGGAGGGCCACCATCCAAAGCCTCGTCGCCGTCGTAAACAAAGACGATCCGCGACCGGCGGGGCCCTTGGGTCGGCGCTCCACCGAGCCACCACATGCTAGCACTGGGAGGACCGGGGGAGCTGCGGCCACGGTGCACTCTCCTCCTCCTCGCCAGCTGCCGTGGGCGTCGGCCCGTCGCGATGACGCTTGTGATAACATCTCCATAGCATCGTCCGACCCGCGGACCCTCCGCGGCCAGCGCCAGGTCCTTCGGGAGCGAGCTCACGAAGACGCTCGAACTACCGTCGAGCGCCTGCGCGAAACGCGCCGCCAGTCGGACAAGCGGGCGGGACCCACTATGGACCACCCGGCACCGGGGGGCCCCGGCGGCCTACCTTACGAGGTGGGCTGCCCGGCTTTTACCCGTGAGCTGCGGTAGTTCCAGTGGCCGTCCCACCGCACGTTCAAGCCCGACGTCGGTGAGAAGTACACTGGCAAGACCCATCCGTCCGAGTTCCTCAGCATCTACACCATCGCGATGCAGGCTGCTGGGGCTTGTGACGACAAGGTGCTTGCCAACTATTTCCCGCTGGCGCTCAAGCCCAATGTGATGTCTTGGTTGATGCACTTGCCGGTGGATTCCATTTCTTCTTGGTCAGATCTGTGCCATGAGTTCGTTGGCGCCTTCACAGGAGGCCACCAAGCTCATGGCCAGGCCAGTGATATGCATATCATTCCCCAGAAGGAAGGGGAGACCCTGCGCAAGTACATCCAGAGATTCAGCCGGGTGCAGTACAACATCCCCGACGTTCATCCCGCCGCTGTGATTAGCGCGTTCCACCAGAATGTGCACAATCGCAAGATGCGCGAGGAGCTGGCGATGACCAAGGTTAAGGATGTGGCCGAGCTCTATGTTCTGGCCGATAGGTGCGCCCGGGCTGAAGAGGGAAGGAAGTACCCCGACGAAGACGCTGGCGTGGAAACCGACTCTACCGATGAAGGCGCCACCACCCCGACGAAGAAGAGCCAGCGTCGCAACAGGAAACGCAAAGGCAAGACCGTGCTTGCAGTTGAGGGATCTGACGATACCGGTGCCAGCAAGAAGGTCAAGGCAGACGCCCTCGGCAAGGAGATTGCCGGGTGCGCCTCCTGCTGGGCCTTGGCGGCTACCGACAAGCCAGGAAGCTCCGGCAAGCAATACTGCAAGATCCACCGCACCAAGGGCCACAACCTTCAGAACTGACGACAAGTCGAGCTGCTTGCTGAGAAGCAAAAGGCTGAGTACGAGAGGCGGGACAAGGAGAAGGACCAGGACAGTGCTGTGGGATCCGGCAAGAAGCGTAGCGGCCAAGGAGGCCGCCCCGGCAAGGACAACCAGCAAGAGAGGCCCGCCCGGGGCCGTGACAAGAAACAAGAAGACGATGATCACGACGAGGACGACGAGTTTGATGAGCAAGGGTTCAGAAGGCTACGGAGGCCATGTGCGTCGATGGCGGCGCCTTGCTGCATACCTCTCACCGCCAGCTCAAGCAGTGGGCGCGTGAGATCACAGCAGCAGAGCCGTCGTTCGACGCTCAGAAGCCGCTGAAGTGGTCCAGCACGCCCCTCATCTTTGACGCCAAGGACCACCCTGACCGCACTACCGCGGTCGGGTGTTTGCCATTGTTGGTCTCACCAATGATACGCAACCTCAGGGTGAACAAGATGTTGGTTGACGGCGGGGCCGGCCTGAACCTGATCTCGCCTGTCGTGATCAAAAGGTTGCAAATCCCTGATGGAGACCTCAAGGAAACAGGCACGTTTCAAGGGGTCAATCCGGGGAGGAGCCAGCCGAAGGGAAAGGTCACACTGCCTGTGACATTTGGAGGAGAGTTGAACTACAGGACGGAGAGGATCGTCTTCGACGTGGCCGAGATCCCCTTGCCCTACAACGGGATCCTCGGCCGCCCGGCATTAGCCAAGTTCATGGCGGCGTCACACTATGCCTACAACATGCTAAAGATGCCCGGGCCGTTGACCATCATCTCCGTCCCCTCCGACAAGAAGGACGTGCTGATCTGCGCCGACCAACTCTACCGGGAAGCCGTTGCAGCAACTGCCGTCGAGGCACCTGCTCCTGCCGCAGAAGCCCGGGAGGGAAGAAGGAGCCCGGCAAGACCTCTCGCACCCACTCCGGCAAGCGCACCTCCTCGGAGTGTTGTGCTACCGTTGAGGACGTGCCAGAGAGCTCTACCGACAAGAGCAAGAGATCCAGAGCCGAGCCGCCGCAGACCAAGAAGGTGCCTGTCGGGGAGGATGGCACGGGAGGGGCCTTCACCATAGGCTCCACCCTCGACAGCAAATAGGAAGGCGCGCTCGTCACCTTCCTGTGGGCAAATGTCAACGTGTTTGCATGGCAAGCGTCCGACATCCCCGGTGTTCCCAGGGAGGTGATTGAGCACCACCTAGCTGTCTGCCCCCACGCGCGACCTGTCAAGCAGAAGGTCAGAAAGCAGGCTTTGGAAAGGCAGGAGTTCATCACAGAGGAGATCAGGAAGTTGGAAGCGGCAGGTTCGGTGAGAGGAGTGCTCCACCCGACGTGGTTGGCCAATCCGGTAGTGGTGCGCAAGGCGAATGGGAAGTGGAGGCTGTGTATTGATTACACAGATATTAATAAGGCTTGTCCTAAGGACCCATTCCCATTGCCGCGCATCGACCAGATTGTTGACTCCACAGCCGGGTGTGATCTGTTATCATTCCTCGATGCCTATTCAGGCTTCCACCAGACTTCATGACAAGAGAAGATGAAGAGAAGACGACATTCATCACCCCATGTGGTACATATTGCTTTTTACGGATGCCTTTCGGGTTGAAGAGTGCCGGCTCAACGTTCGCAAGAGCAGTCCAAATTGGTTTTGAACCTCAGCTCCATAGAAATATAGAGGCATACATGGATGACATGGTGGTTAAAACCAAGGACGGGCCAACTCCTGTGCAGGATCTGGAAGAGACATTTGCCAACCTGCGCAAGATCAACCTCAAGCTGAACCCTGAGAAGTGTGTCTTCGGCGTTCCATCCGGCAAGCTTCTCGGGTTCTTTGTGTCGCAACACGGGATCGAGGCAAACCCAGACAAGATCAAGGCTATTGAGTAGATTGAGGCGCCCAAGCGGATCAAGGATGTACGTCAGCTCACCGGCTGTGTTGCCGCCATGAGCCGGTTCATCTCCAAGTCCGCTGAGCGCACCCTTCCTTTCTTCAAAGTCTTGAAGAAGGCGGGCCCAATGGAGTGGACCCCAGAAGCCGAGGCAGCATTGCAGGATCTGAAGAAATACCTTTCCTCCACGCCAATACTGGTTGCGCCTAAACCACAAGAGCTGTTGCTGCTATATCTGGCGGCGACGAATCAAGTGGTCAGCGCTGCACTGGTGGCACAGAGGGAGGTCGACGAGGAGGCAGTGACGGCAGCAGAACCAGCAGATGGCGAGCCAAAGATTCCCCTGGCAGGACCTGGTGCCGGCAAGGCGCGGCCCCCGGCAGAGTCTGATGCCACCAAGGCAGTGCCCGAACAGTCGAGTGAAGTGGTGCAGAAGAAGAAAATAATGAGCACCCGGTTTACTTTGTCAGCTCCCTCTTGCAGGGGGCTAGGTCGAGGTATTCCGGTGTGCAAAAATTGCTCTTCAGCCTCCTTGTGGCCTCGAGGAAGCTGCGTCATTACTTCCAAGCCCACGAGATCACCGTCATCACCCGCCTCCCGTTGCAACGGATACTGCATAACCCAGATGCAACCGGAAGGATTGTGGAATGGGCCTTGGAGCTATCAAGTTTCGGTTTGAAGTTTGAAAGTACCTCAACAATCCAGAGCAGAGTCTTGGCGGAGTTCATTGCGGAATGGACCTCAACGCCTGACGAAGAAATCCAGGAGACCACTCTCCCCGGCAAGGAAGCAGACCGCAACTGGATCATGTACTTTGATGGGGCTTTCTCGCTGCAAGGCGCCGGTGCCGGTGTGCTGCTTGTCGCGCCCACCGGAGAGCACCTCAAGTACGTGATCCAGATGCACTTCCCCAGGGAGATGTCCACCAACAACACTGCTGAGTACGAGGGATTGCTTGCCGGTCTCAGGATCGCGGCGGACCTCAGGGTTAAGAAGCTCATCGTCAGGGGTGACTCACAGCTTGTTTTTAGGCAGGTCAACAAGGATTACCAGAGCCCATTGATGGAGGCCTACGTAGATGAGGTGAGGAAGCTGGAGGAGCGCTTTGACGGTATTCAAGCGGAACACGTCCCCCGAATGGAGAACGACATCGCCGATTACGTGTCAAAGCGTGCTGCATTAAGCTACCTGTGGAACTAGGTACCTTTTTGCTCCGGTTAACTCAACCATCCGTCGAGCCATCAGCGGGGCAGAACAAGCGGAGGAAGTCAGGTCCCGGCAAGTACTTTCCTACTGAGCCCCCTGGGGCTGCCGGCAAGGGTGCTACCACGGACGCTGAGCCTGCCCAAGAGCAACTGGCTCCGGCAGGGCGTCAAGCCCTGGCCGTAGAGACAACCACTCCCATGGGAGAAGAAATGCCTTTGGCCCTTGCCGTCGAGCCCCAGGCTCCGGCGTGGGCGCAGCATACCGTCCAATTCCTCCGAACCGGGGAACTTCCTGAGGAGCAGGAAGAAGCGGAAAAAGTAGCCCGTCGTCCACCCTGTACCAGTTCGTCGATGACGTTCTGTACAGGAGAAGGCCAAACGGTGTGAAATTGAAGTGCATCCCCCGGGAGGAAGGACTGGAGCTGTTGGCAGAGATACATGGAGGCATATGTGGCTCCCACATAGGGTTGAGGGCCCTTGCTGGGAAGGCGTTCCGGCAAGGTTTCTTCTGGCCCACCGCCCTCCAGGATGCGACGACACTAGTAACCAAGTGTGAAGCGTGCTAGTTCCATTCAAAGAAGCTTCATCAACCAGCTCAAGCCCTTCGAACAATCCCTCTCTCCTGACCATTCTCGGTCTGGGGGCTCGATATACTGGGCCCTTTCCCCCGCGCTATCGGGGGCTTTGAGTACTTGTACGTTGCAATCGACAAGTTCACAAAGTGGCCCGAAGTGGAAGCAGTGAGAAAGGTGACTGCTCAGTCATCCATCAAGTTCTTCAAGGGACTGGTGTGCCGTTTTGGTGTACCAAACAGAGTCATCACTGACAACGGCACGCAGTTCACAAGCCACACCTTCATGCAATACATTCAAGACCTCGGTAGCAAGGTCTGTTTTGCTTCCGTGGCACACCCACGGAGCAACGGCCAAGCGGAGAGGACAAATGCTGAAGTGTTGCGAGGCCTAAGAACGAAGACCTTTGACAAGCTGCACAAGAGTGGAAGGCGCTGGATTGATGAATTGCCAGCGGTTCTTTGGTCGATCAGGACGACGCCAAATCGAGCCACCAGCCAGACACCTTTTGCCCTAGTCTACGGGGCAGAAGCAGTTCTCCCCACGGAACTCATTTACGGGTCACCTCGAGTGCTCGCTTATGATGAGCTTGAGCAAGAGCAGTTGCACCAAGATGACGCGACACTCCTTGAGGAAGATCGTCTTTGGGCGGCTGTGAGAGCAGCGCGCTACCAGCAAGCCTAACGCCGCTACCATAGCCGCAAGGTTCATGCCCGAAGCTTTGAGGAAGGCGACCTTGTTCTTCGGCGCGTTCAGTCGGCCAAGAATACCAACAAGTTGACGCCAAAGTGGGAAGGCCCTTATCGGGTAATACGAGTCACCAGGCCTAGCGCAGTCCGCGTGGAGATCGAAGATGCCGTCCCAGTGAGCAACTCATGGAACATCGAGCATCTTCTCAAGTTTTACCCATAAGGCGTGGCTTGCCGGGCCTCCCGGCAAGCCACCTTTTGTACAAGCTTTGCCGGCAAGGCATGTGACCCTTTGTACAAAGCCAGGCGTAGACCCTGAGCATAAATAAATGAAGCGCTGGCGCCCTAAGTTATAGCATGCATGCTAGGTCGAGTCTCTTCCTTGGCAAGGGTTGATAGTGCTTAGCGGCGACTAACCCCTAGCATAGAGGTCGAGTGTGCGTCTATCTGTTCCTTTTCCGTCCTCCTTTGGTTTGCAGGGCACATGAGCACTTCTGCTGAGCTACTTGGAGAGAAGGAAACGGACCGGCACCCCGACCCCGGCAAACCAGAGTTGCCGGGGGCTGCAAGCACAAGGATCCAACCGCGGCAAGATGAGATTGTCGGGGGCTGCAGATCCAGATAAGTCTTTTATCCTCTGTCATGCATTTCGGAACCGGACTGGGCTATGTGAAACCTCGTTTCTATCTCTAGGCTGCCGTGCTCCCCTTTTTCCTATACCTAAGGATTATTTCCTGGGTCCGGATCTGGTTGTAGCCGCGGCGGCAAGGAGGTAGAATGAGGAGCCTAAAGCCCACCTCATCCCTGCCTCCGCCCTGAGCGCGGGGACGGTCGAGTGGAGTGGGGGGACGGCAAGGCCTGTAGCTGGGCGAAAAACGTTTATCTTAAAACAATAACAAGGATTCGCTCCTTGTCGCGGGATTTACCCACGAACGAAAAACCCGGAAAGCATCCCTTCTTCATTAAAAACATCCCATACAGGTATAGTTCGTGCGAGATGAAAAACATGAGCAAGGGGATTACAAGTTTTAAATTTAACAAAGGCCCGCAGGCTTACAAACTAAAAAAAGAGATAAGATGCCCGTAATCCCTTTCTTGTCCCTCTCCTTAGGAGGTAGGTCAAGGAGGTGAAAGAGCAAAAGGGGCGCCTAGGCGAGCTACGAGCAGCAGAAAGCACCAAGAGAACACCTCGGTGGCCGCCCACGGGCGGGCCGGTGATGACGGTGCCGGGAAAGGAGCTGGAAGACGAGGCGGCAGGACCGACAATACGCGCTCAAGGCGTCGGTGCCCGCGTACTCCGAGTTGACGGCCTTGCCGCCCGCCCTCTTCCTCTTCTGCAGCCTCCCGACGCCAGCCGCCCAAGGAGACGGCCCCGAGAAGTTCATGGAGCTGGCCACGCCCTCGGCAAACTCTGCCGGAGGACCGGCCAGGTGCAGATGCTGCTGCTGCCGCACCCGTCCAGGCGCGGGGCATCCGACGCCTCATCGGACTCGTCTCCGCTATCTGCCCCGCTGTCTTCCTCATCACTTTCGCTCGAGGAAGAGCTTCCATCGTCAGAATCTCCATCGTAGGAGCTCTCCACACAGCACTTCAGGCGAGTCCCGAACTCTCCGAAGACCTTGACAGAGAGCAGGTCGTCCTTCCTTAATTTGAAGTACAGGACGAGCCCCGCCGTCAGGCTGTGGATGTTAGTGAACGTCTTCCACCCACGACGGAGGTACATGACCCGAGGAGCCGGGAAGTCGACGTCGACCCGCGTGCCCCCATTCCCACAACCCCTCATGTGCAATATGAGGGATTGGGGCCGGTCACGCTCCATCTCCCGAGCGAACGGGGCAGGAAGATGGAGACGACGACGCGGAGGCCGGCGTAGCCTGAGGAAGAACTCGCGAGGCTGGTCTCCGACATGGCCTTCGATCGGGAAGGGCGCCATTGGCGGGGGTGAAGCCAGCGCGCCGTCCCGTCCTCCTCTTCCCCGAGCGTTGCGACCTCTGCCCCGGCCTCGCCAACGGCCTCGCCCCCTCCCCCTTCCCCTCGCGGACAGTTCCACCACCACGGGCTCAGAGGGAGGAGGGACGTGTTGTCGAGCGGCGACCCTCGGCGCCACCGTCGAGGGACCAGGGTTCCCCTTCTCCATGACGAGTGAGAGGAAGAAGCAGAAGCAGGAGGAGATAGAAGATAGAAGAATGCGGAATGCCATCCCCCTACCCTCTCTTTATAAAGGAGCAGGGTCAGGGCTCAGCCGCCCCGCTCGGCCAATCCAGCCACCGGAGGCGCAGGGAATCGGAACCGACACGCTGCCCCAACCAGCGACGACCCGGTTTCCCGCCTCCACCGCTTGCCACCCCAGACGCATGAAGGACGCGTGGCTAACGTGCAGAGCCGAGGGGACGGGTGAAGCGACCTCTCCTCACCCCGTGATCAGGGGGTGTGGACGCCTTGAAGACCGCGGCCCGGCCCCATTCAGTAAATGAGCCGCGCCTCCACGCCTCCCTCTTTTTACGGGGAAGGCGCGTCTTTACTGCGATGTGACGCATGCGTGCGGAAACCGCCCCACGCATGCCGCCCACGTCACGCATGCCCCTCCATGCCGCTCCGCGTGCGGGGGACGTGGGAAGCGCAGCGCGCGAAAAGCCTTACCACGGTAAAAACCGCCCTGCCTGCCCGCGCACCGTTTTGGGCCTGACCCAACAACGTGTCGTGCTTATGTGTGGCCCAGGCCCGGGGGCTCCTGTCGGTGTACAAAAAGAGGGGTGCATTTTTTTGTACCCCTATACCTGTGCACGGGCAGTCGGAGCCGCGCCTACGGCCACGCTAAGCAGGACAGAGGAGGTGAGCCAAGGTAAGACCGAAGCCCAAGATGATCAGAGCAACGCCAAGGCCAAGACCACAAAGAGCAGAGGGACGAAGCGGGTTCCCCCGGCAAGACCCTTGCCGGGGGTGGCCTCAGTAGCCCCGACAAGACCCTTGCCGGGGTAGCTCGCCCCACACCAACAGAGCGAGCCACCCTTGAGCCCACGGTCCCCAGCGCCACCATCCACGTGGGACGAGGGCTCGGGAAGGCGCCTCTATGGTGGCATGCAGATCTTTGTGAAGACATATTCAAGATCAGATGAGGATTAGAAGACGACGATCCTCGGCAAGATCCTTGCCGAGGAAGGCCACCAGACCCCCGGCAAGGCCCTTGCCGGGGACGACAGCGCGCCACGGCAAGACCCTTGCCGGGCCACCCGGCAAGGCCCTCGCCAAGAACGCCAGCAGGGCCACCGCCAGACCCACGTCAACCAAGCTTCCACCGCCGTTCACATGCAGCTGCCAGCCCAACCAGCTGGGCGGGCACCTGCGTGGCAACATGCAGCTCCCAGGCCAACTCATCAAGCGCCTGCGTGGCGGCATGCAGATCTTCGTGAAGGCTCCACCATCACGCCACCTCAGCTGCCTGCCTGCCTACATGGCACCGCACGCATCACTGGCCGGGGCACGTGTCGAAGCGAGGAGGAGCGGCGACGGACGGGCCTCGCCCCCGTCCCCGATAAAGCAAGGGGACACCTAAGCCATGCATTAAATGCATCTTGTCCTGTAATACGAGCGACAAGCTCAGGGAACTGTACACCTTTCCACTCTTGTGTGCCACTGTGGCAGCCCCTTCTGACTACAAAAGGAGGCCCATGGCATGCTGGAGAAGGATTCGGCTCTTTCGAACCACGCACTAACCACAGCTAGTTCGAGAGCTCAAGAACTCTTTGAAATACACCCACCAAAGCAGGACTAGGGTTTTACGCATCCTCGCGGCCCGAACCTGGGTAAACGATCCTTGTGCTGTCTACTAGCCCTGCTCTTCTTGCAACGCCGCGCCCCGGCAACCGTAGGAGGGATTCTTGTGATCCCATAGGTGTCGTTCCACACCGACACTTAGTGATTTACGGAAGTTCTTCGGTTTCATGCTAATCGAAAGTGGTTGTTAATAAGACCTGATCAACCTTATTAATGAATCATTTTTGAGCAGTATGAAGTTGATGAATTTAGTAAGCACTACCTTCTGTCCCTACTTTTTGTTTTCTATTTTATTAGTTAAATAAAATAAAATGCCAAGTTTTGTTTATTTTCCGAATTTCCCGTGCAATAAAAAATGACCCAAAAATAGAAGTTCTCAGAATGCCCTGAAAATTTTATATGATTTTTTTTCTGAATATTTAAGAGTTTTTGGTGCAAATAATACCAGAGGGAGGTGCACCAGGTGGGCACAACCCACTTGGGCGCGCCAGCACCCCTTGGCGCGCCCTGGGGGTTGTGGTCCCCACGTAGCCCCCCTCACTTACCTCTTCATCCCACATTGTCACCTACCTCCAGAAAAAAAACCTCTTGCTCTCTCTCCTGTGTCCTTGAGCTCAAACACGCGGATTTGGATCTCTTTGCTCGAAGCTCCGTTTCCGAAACTGTTTCGGGGATTTGTTGCTTGGTATGTGACTCCACCATTTGTCCAATTAGTTTTTGTTTTAGTGGTTTATACTTTGAATAAATAGCTACTCTTGGTGCTGATGTAGATGTGCTTGCATGTTGAATTCTTAGTGTTCTAAATAGTTTGAATGCTTGCCATGGCCTCTATGTATCCCTATGAGTAGTTGCTATTAGTTTTGTGAAGTTTTGTTGGTAAAAATTTGTGGACTAAAAATTCAGATTTTTGTTCATAGGAAAAATTGTATGTGGACATTATGTACTTGTTTGGAAGGAGTTCTTCGAGGAGAAGATCCTCGGGGGCATCTTCTAGTGACAGTTCTGCTCGCCGGTCTTATGCTGAACCAAGTGAAAGTTCCACGCGAGATGCCGCCACCAAAACATGCTTATGGCCTTGCGATGAGTATGTGATGCAAGTGGGCATTAAGGAGGAATTTGAGAAATATGTTCACAATGCTGGTCTCGGTCCCTACCTTTCAGATAAGTGTGAATAGCGCCATCTTCCCACTGAATCTGTCAAAGGATTTAAATATTTTCCACGTGAGTCTAGGGTGTCGTTTATGCTTTATGATGAACCATTTACTATCCCACTAGAGAACTTTGCTTACCATTGCAAACTTCCATTTTGGGGTACGCTTGATGAGCCACCAACGGCTGAGTATGAGTCCTTCTTGACTAGCCTTTCTTATGGTGAAAATAGGGGAGTGAGACAAGGAAGAATAAAGAGCATTCACTTTCCCGCAATCTAGTATTTTGCATTATTTAACGGGAAATGCATAGTAGGCAAGCAAGACTGTAGCATACTTTGTGCTCCAGACTTGAGCCTCATTCACACCGCTCTCACTTGTGAAAGGAATTATAACCTTGGAGCAATTGTTGCACGTAGACTTTAGCATAACGCCAAAAGTGGCTGGTTCTATGGTGGAATTTATGCCACACGTTTAGCCCGAGGGCTGGGTGTTTCGCCTTTACCCTTTGATCCTATCCTACCCACGCAGTATTTAGATTTTGAGACCTTAAAAGATCATAAGATTCTCAAGGGAAGGGCTGATAACTTCACTTATAATATGATGTTTAACCAATCACATGTTGTGGACACATATTTGCCTGCGCCTGCTCTTTTTGACTATAACAGCAGGGAAAGATATTTTGTTCTTGAGAGCGAGGCCCGAGCTCACAACGCAACAATGTTGGTGGCACGGTGATACGTCTCCAATGTATCTATAATTTATGAAGAATTCATGCCATTATATTATCCATCTTGGATGTTTAATGGGCTTTACTATGCACTTTTATATTATTTTCGGGACTAACTTATTAACCCAGAGCTCAGTGCCAGTTTCTGTTTTTCTCCTTCTTTCAGTGTTTCGCAGAAAAGGAATATCAAACGGAGTCCAAACGGAATGAAACCTTCGGGAGAGTTATTTTTGGAACGGAAGCAATCCAGAAGACTTGGAGTGTAGGTAAGGGAAGCAACGAGGAAGGCACGAGGCAGGGGGGCGCGCCCACCCCTGGGCGCGCCCTCCACCCTCATGGGCCCCTCGTGGCTCCCCTGACCGACTTCTTTCGCCTATATATATCCATATACCCTAAAAACATCGGGGAGCAGAATAGATCGGGAGATCCGCCGCCGCAAGCCTCTGTAGCCACCAGAAACCAATCGGGACCCTGTTCCGGCACCCTCCCGGAGGGGGGATCCCTCACCGGTGGCCATCTTCATCATCTCGGCACTCTCCATGACGAGGAGGGAGTAGTTCACCCTCGGGGCTGAGGGTATGTACCAGTAGCTATGTGTTTGATCTCTCTCTTGTGTTCTTGAGGTGATACGATCTTGATGTATCGCGAGCTTTGCTATTATAGTTGGATCTTATGATGTTTCTCCCCCTCTACTCTCTTGTAATGGATTGAGTTTTCCCTTTCAAGTTATCTTATCGGATTGAGTCTTTAAGGATTTTAGAACACTTGATATATGTCTTGCATGTGCGTATCTGTGGTGACAATGGGATATCACATGATTCACTTGATGTATGTTTTGGTGATCAACTTGCGGGTTCCGCCCATGAACCTATGCATAGGGGTTGGCACATGTTTTCATCTTGACTCTCCGGTAGAAACTTTGGGGCACTCTTTGAAGTACTTTGTGTTGGTTTAATAGATGAATCTGAGATTGTGTGATGCATATCGTATAATCATACGCACGGATACTTGAGGTGACATTGGAGTATCTAGGTGACATTAGGGTTTTGGTTGATATGTGTCTTAAGGTGTTATTCTAGTACGAACTCTATGATAGATCGATCAGAAAGGATAACTTTGAGGTGGTTTCGTACCCTACCATAATCTCTTCGTTTGTTCTCCTCTATTAGTGTCTTTGGAGTGACTCTTTGTTGCACGTTGAGGGACAGTTATATGATCCAATTATGTTATTATTGTTGAGAGAACTTGCACTAGTGAAAGTATGAACCCTAGACCTTGTTTCAACGCATTGCAATACCGTTTGTGCTCACTTTTATCACTTGCTACCTTGCTGTTTTTATATTTTCAGTTTACAAAAACCTATATCTACCATCCATATTGCACTTGTATCACCATCTCTTCGCCGAACTAGTGCACCTATACAATTTACCATTGTATTGGGTGTGTTGGGGACACAAGAGACTCTTTGTTATTTGGTTGCAGGGTTGCTTGAGAGAGACCATCTTCATCCTACGCCTCCCACGGATTGATAAACCTTAGGTCATCCACTTGAGGGAAATTTGCTACTGTCCTACAAACCTCTGCACTTGGAGGCCCAACAATGTCTACAGGAAGAAGGTTGTGTAGTAGACATCAAGCTCTTTTCTGGCGCCGTTGCCGGGGAGGTGAGTGCTTGAAGGTATATCTTTAGATCTTGCAATCGAATCTTTTAGTTGCTTGTTTTATCACTAGTTTAGTTTATAAAAGAAAACTACAAAAAAATATGGAATTAAGTGTGCCTCATATGCTTCATCTTTTTAATGTCTTTCATGAAAATGATGGGAAGGAAAATTGTGCTCAAGTACTAGAAGAAGAATTACATAGAATGCTTGGCATAAAATATGTGAATGATGAGCATGATTGGAATGTTGTTAGTATGAATTCTTTGAATACCCATGATGCTAATGATATGCAAAGCCACAAGCTTGGGGAAGCTATGTTTGATGAAGATGATATTTTTTGTCCCCCAAGCTTTGATGAGCAAATTTACTATGATGAAAGCATGCCTCCTATCTATGATGATTATTGTGATGACATGTATGCTATTAAGAATAATGATAAACATGAAACTTGTCATCTCGATCTTAATTTTCAATCACATGATAGTTATTTTGTTGACTTTGCTCCCACTTTTATTCATGAGAAGAAATTTTCTTATGTGGAGAGTAATAAAATTTCTATGCTTGTGGATCATGAAAGGAATGCTTTATGTGATGGTTATATTGTTGAATTCATTCATGATGCTACTGAAAATTATTATGAGGGAGGAATTTATGCTTGTAGGAATTGCAATGATATCAACTTTCCTCTCTATGTGCTTAAAGTTTTGAAGTTATGCTTGTTTTGCCTTCCTATGCTAGTTGATTATTGTTCCCATAAGTTGTTTGCTCACAAAATCACTATGCATAGGAAGTGGGTTAGACTTAAATTTGCTAGTCATATTCTTCATGATGCTCTCTTTATGTTTTAATTCCTATCTTTTATGTGAGCATCATTGAAATCATCATGCCTAGCTAGGGGCGTTAAACGTTAGCGCTTGTTGGGAGGCAACCCAACTTTATTTTAGTTTCTTGCTTTTAGGTTCTGTTTAGTAATAAATTTTTGATCTAGCCTCTGGTTAGATGTGGTTTTATGTTTTAATTAGTGTTTGTGCCAAGTAAGACCTATAGGATCTTCTTGGATGATAGTTATTTGATCTTGCTGAAAATTCCAGAAACTTTCTGTTCACGAAAACAATTGTTTAAAATCACCAGAACGTGATAAAATACTGATTCCAATTGCAGCAGTTCAATAATCAAATTATCTAGGTCTTCCTATTTTGGTAGAATATTTGGAGTTCCAGAAGTATACGTTTTATACAGATTACTAAAGACTGTTCTGTTTTTGACAGATTCTGTTTTCATTGTGTTGTTTGCTTAGTTTGATGAATCTATGAGTAGTATCGGAGGGTATGAACCATAGAGGAGTTGGAATACAGTAGATATTACACCAATATGAATTTATAATGAGTTCACAACGGTACCTAAGTGGTGATTTATTTTCTTATACTAACGGAGCTTACGAGTTTTCTGTTAAGTTTTGTGTTGTGAAGTTTTCAAGTTTTGGGTAAAGATTCGATGGACTATGGAATAAGGAGTGGCAAGAGCCTAAGCATGGGGATGCCCAAGGCACCCCAAGGTAATATTCAAGGATAACCAAGAGCCTAAGCTTGGGTATGCCCCGGAAGGCATCCCCTCTTTCGTCTTCGTTCATCGGTAACTTTACTTGGAGCTATATTTTTATTCACTACATGATATGTGTTTTGCTTGGAGCGTCATTTTGTTTTCTTTAGCCTTGCTTGCTGTTTGAATAAAATACC
This sequence comes from Triticum aestivum, assembly GCF_018294505.1. NCBI lineage: Eukaryota > Viridiplantae > Streptophyta > Magnoliopsida > Poales > Poaceae > Triticum > Triticum aestivum. The sequence goes on along the minus strand of NC_057799.1, from coordinate 147,314,457 downwards.
AAGATCTGAAATTCTTAAATGAGAGAGAGTCTTCACATAGTTACATAATTATTCGGCTACTCATTGATCTTCACTCATATCTTTTTGGAGTAGTTTGTCATTTACTCACGTGCTTCACTTATATCCTATGAGTAAATGGTTGAATGATTTGAATATCATAAATCTGAAATTATATATGTTTCATATGCCTTTCCCATGGGGAGTAATGCCTTCACATATAAGAAGTAGAGGTGGTAAATTTATTGAAGGTTAGCAAACATTGTATTGGTCACTTGAACAATTCATGAAAGAATATTGAAGGAAGAGAGATTTCACATATAAATATACTATCTTGGACATCTTCTCTGACTGTGATCCCCATTAATTATTTTCAAATCTGAGCAAATTAGTTGAAGTTGGACAAGGAAGACAACATAATGAGTTATGCTTGGGTATATTTGTATAGAAGTTATATTGTTATGGATCCTCTAACATGTGGTGCTTGCTATTTAGAATCCTTTGCTAGCCAAAATATCTGTACTAAGCGGAAATACTGTTTGTGCATCCAAATTCCTTGAACCAAGTTTCTTCCATGAGTGTCCACCATATCTACCTATATGCGGTATTTACATGCCGTTCCAAGTAAATTTGCATGTGCCAAACTCTAAACCTTCAAATAATAATCTGTTTTGTATGCCCGAATCGCTCATGTAGCGACTAGGGGCTGTCAGTATCTTCCATGCTAGGTGGGTTATTCTCACGATGAGTGGACTCCGCTCATCATTCACGAGAAAATGGCTGGTAACTGGGATGCCCAGTCCTATGATCAAAAGATCAAAAACAAATTCGCAAATAATTTAAACAAAACTCCCCCAGGAATGTTGATAGTTGGACGGCACCCGTTGTTTCGGACAAGCCGTGGAGTGTGAATGTTGGTGGAGGGGGAGTAAAAACTTTACCTTTCTGCGTGGGAACCGCCTATAATGTATCTAGTATGGAAGATATTGGGAACTCTTGGTCGTTATGTTGACAATGAAAGCATACCTCTCAAAATTATTTTCATCTCTGTTTTAGCTTCGAGCTCTGGCACCTCTGCAAATCCCTGCTTCCCTCTACGAAGGGCCTATCTTTTACTTTTATGCAAGAGTCAGTAGTATTCCTTCTCATTCCAACCTACTCTTTAGTTGGCAAGCATCATGTGATGGAAAGATCTAAGCATATATGGCCATTCAAATATATTTGAGCATGAATTATTATTGTTGACATTACCCTTGAGGTAAAAGGTTGGGAGGCGAAACATTAAGCCCCTATCTTTCTCTGTGTTCGATGAATACTATTTGTTCTAAAATTATGCTTTGAGTGGTAGCAATCATGGAAGACTAAATGATATTTGAGTATGTGAAGTTTGCGGAATCAAAGCTCTGACATAGACTCTTCCTGAAAATAAGATGAATTGTAATTGTTTGATGACTAATAACACAGTTTGTTAGTTTTCAATAAAGTTTACGATCTATACTTTAACATGTGAATAGTTTGTTACTTGATCATGCAAAGTTCTATGAGTTGAGCTACTATTATGACATATAATGATGCTAGAAAAGGTGATTGAAATTATCATTGATCAAACTTATGCACCTGCTAGCATTCACACTTCATAAATTCTTTCTTTTATCATTTACCTACTCGAGGACGAGCAGGAATTAAGCTTGGGGTTGCTGACACGTCTCCAACATATCTATAATTTATGAAGTATTCATGCTATTATATTATCCATCTGGGATGTTTAATGGGCTTTACTATGCACTTTTATATTATTTTTGGGACTAACTTATTAACCCAGAGCCCAGTGCCAGTTTCTGTTTTTCTCCTTGTTTCAGTGTTTCGCAGAAAAGGAATATCAACGGAGTCCAAACGGAATGAAACCTTCGGGAGAGTTATTTTTGGAACGGAAGCAATCCAGAAGACTTGGAGTGTACGTAAGGGAAGCAACGAGGAAGGCACGAGGCAGGGGGCGCGCCCTCCACCCTCGTGGGCCCCTCATGGCTCCACTAACCGACTTCTTTCGCCTATATATATCCATATACCCTAAAAACATCAGGGAGCAGAATAGATCGGGAGTTCCGCCGCTGCAAGCCTTAGTAGCCACCAAAAACCAATCGGGACCCTGTTCCGGCACCCTGCCGGAGGGGGGATCCCTCACCGGTGGCCATCTTCATCATCCTGGCACTCTCCATGACGAGGAGGGAGTAGTTCACCCTCGGGGCTGAGGGTATGTACCAGTAGCTATGTGTTTGATCTCTCTCTCTCTCTCTCTCTCGTGTTCTTGAGGTGATACGATCTTGATGTATTGCGAGCTTTGCTATTATAGTTGGATCTTATGATGTTTCTCCCCCTCTACTCTCTTGTAATGGATTGAGTTTTCCCTTTCAAGTTATCTTATCGGATTGAGTCTTTAAGGATTTGAGAACACTTGATGTATGTCTTGCATGTGCGTATCTGTGGTGACAATGGGATATCACGTGATTCACTTGATGTATGTTTTGGTGATCAACTTGCGGGTTCCGCCCATGAACCTATGCATAGGGGTTGGCACATGTTTTCGTCTTGACTCTCCGGTAGAAACTTTGGGGCACTCTTTGAAGTACTTTGTGTTGGTTTAATAGATGAATCTGAGATTGTGTGATGCATATCGTATAATCATACCCACGGATACTTGAGGTGACATTGGAGTATCTAGGTGACATTAGGGTTTTGGTTGATATGTGTCTTAAGGTGTTATTCTAGTACGAACTCTATGATAGATCGATCAGAAAGGATAACTTTGAGGTGGTTTCGTACCCTACCATAATCTCTTCGTTTGTTCTCCTCTATTAGTGTCTTTGGAGTGACTCTTTGTTGCATGTTGATGGATAGTTATATGATCCAATTATGTTATTATTGTTGAGAGAACTTGCACTAGTGAAAGTATGAACCCTAGGCCTTGTTTCGACGCATTGCAATACCGTTTGTGCTCACTTTTATCACTTGCTACCTTGCTGTTTTTATATTTTCAGTTTACAAAAACCTATATCTACCATCCATATTGCACTTGTATCACCATCTCTTCGCCGAACTAGTGCACCTATACAATTTACCATTGTATTGGGTGTGTTGGGGACACAAGAGACTCTTTGTTATTTGGTTGCAGGGTTGCTTGAGAGAGACCATATTCATCCTATGCCTCCCACGGATTGATAAACCTTAGGTCATCCACTTGAGGGAAATTTGCTACTGTCCTACAAACCTCTGCACTTGGAGGCCCAACAACGTCTACAAGAAGAAGATTGTGTAGTAGACATCACACGGCGTGCTGAGGCCTCCACACCGAGAGCCTCCGTGAGCTACCACACCAACTACTACCCTCTAGGCTACTGATCGATTACAAAGCTAGGCCAAAAGCCTAAGCTTGGGGGAGTACGTGTTCCCACCGACATTATATTCATGTTTACATATCATTCTATTTGTCGGTGTTCACACTTTTTCATTGTATCATCCATGCTTAGATTTATTTTCTTGCTTTCTTCTTGTGTGTTTGAAGAACTTTAGAAAACCAAAAAAATTAGTTGTAGTAATTTACTTTCTATGCATGCTTAGTAGTAACACTAAAAAGAAAACCAAAAAAGATTTCCTTGTTCTTCTTTTGCTTGTTGGGAGCTTTCCCGTGTAAATAGGCTTCCTCGTTTTTGTTTTTTTCCTTTTTATTTGCTTGTTCAAGAAAACAAAAAACTCCAAAAATATTTCCGTGTGTTTCTCTGAATTTCTTTTCTTTTTATTCGAGTCTTACCGAGGAGAAGACCACGATGAAAATGTTGAGTGGCTCTCATATGAATAATTGTTGAACTAATGGAGAGCCCATTTTACCTTGTCTTCTCCTGTTAAATAAAATGTTTGCAGATTCCAGCTTAGTCCATGGCACTCTTGCACTATTATTATTTTCTTATCATTCAGTCGTGCAAGTGAAAGGCAATAATGACGATATTCGATGAGCTGGCCGTGGCAAAGAGAAACCGGTATGAACTCGACTTGTTCTGTTTGTGTAAATATGTTTAACCTAGTATCCATGCTTCAGCCCATTATGATTAAACATGTTTGCAATGACAATTAGAGATTATAGTTTCTCATGCCATGCATAAGTAGCTAGGAGTGGATAATGATTTATCTTGGATATCAACATTGTGTTAAAATGATTGTGTTGTAGTATAATGATATGGTATCCTCCTCTGAATGTTTGAGTGGCTTGACTTGGTACATGTTCATGCATGTAGTTGAATCAAAACCAACATAGCCTCTATAATATTTATGTTCATGGTGTTCATATCCTACTCATGCTAGTGTCCAATGTTACTTATGCATAATGCCTGGTTATGATCGTTGTTGCTCTCTAGCTGGCCGCTTCTCAATCTTAATTGCTAGCCTTCGCCTGTACTAAGTGGGAATTCTGCTTGTACATCAAAAACCTTGAACCCAAAGTTATTCCAGATGAGTCCACCATACCTACCTATATACGGTATTACCCTGCCGTCCTAAGTAAATTTGCATGTGCAACCTCTAAAAACTTCTAAAACTTATCCTTTTGTGTGTGCCTGGATCGTTCATGGAACGACAGGAGGTGGTCGATATGTTCTGTGCTAAGCGGGTTATTCCCAGGTCGAGTGTTTATTCACTCGCCATCGCACGAGAAAATGGGCGGTAATAGGGATGCCCAGTCCCAAACTGCAAACATGAAAAAGAGTTCATCTCTTGAATAATCAAACAAAAACTTCCAATGGAGTCAAAACCTTTACTTCTATCGCTTGGGAACCGCCACTAGTGTGCTTAGCATGGAAGATGTTGATAACTGATGGTCGTGAAGTGAATGAGAATGGTGCATGTCCCAAAATATCATTTATCTCCGTTTTAAAAATTGAGCTCTGGCACCTCTGCAAATCACTACTTCCCTCTGCGAAGGGACTTTCTATGTACTTTTATGTTGTGTCACCACCTCAAACAAGCGCCAGAAACTGAGTAGAGCACAACTGTCATGATTTATGCATTGTGTATAGCTAATGTTAGGTGCATCATGACTGGATCATTTCTACCATGAATTACAATGTTTAGTCGCTGCTTGAACTTTGGAGGTGCTCTGCATTTATGTTTTGCGGTCTCAGAAAGGGCTAGAGAGATACCACTATTGTCATATTATATCATGGTTGTCTTGACAATGTGTTGCTGTTTGAGGTATCTTATTATTGCTCGCTAGCTGATTATGTCATTGATATGAGTCATTATAATCTTTAAGAGTTATTGTTGACATGGTTAGTTATAATGTTGCCTGAAAACTTTGGTGTTGTTTAAGCTTATTTATGCAAACAAGAGCAAAAGATTTCGTAAAAGTTTTTCTTTCTCACTTTCAGTTCATCAAGTGAATTGCTTGAAGACAAGCAAAGGTGTAAGCTTGGGGGTGCTGATATGTATCCAACGTATATACTTTTTCCCACGCTTTTCCTCTTGTTTTGGACTCTAACTTGCATGATTTGAATGAAACTAACCCCGGACCGACGCTGTTTTCAGCAGAACTACCATGGTGTTGTTTTTGTGCAGAAATAAAAGTTCTCGGAATGGAACGGAACTTTGCGATAATTTTTTATATCAATAATAAGAATTTCTGGAGCCAAGACCTTCCGGAGAGGGGCACCTGAGTGGGCACAACCCACCAGGGCGCGCCCCCCTCTCCTGGCGCGCCCCCCTCTCCTAGCGCGCCTAGGTGGGCTGTACCCACCTGGTGGCCCCGCGGACGCCCCCCTGATACTATAAATTCACATTATTCCAGAAAAAATGAGGAGAAAGAATTATCGCGTTCCATGAGACAGAGCCGCCGCTAAGCCCTGTTCTTCCTCGGGAGGGCAGATCTGGAGTCCGTTTGGGGCTCCGGAGAGGGGGATCTTCGTTCTTCGTCATCACCAACCAATGTCCATCACCAATTCCATGATGCTCCCCACCGGGAGTGAGTAATTCCTTCGTAGGCTCGCTGGTCAGTGAGGAGTTGGATGAGATTCATCATGTAATCGAGTTAGTTTTGTTAGGGCTTGATCCCTAGTATCCACTATGTTCTTAGATTGATGTTGCTATGACTTTGCCAGGCATAATGCTTGTCACTTTGGGCCCGGGTGCCATGAACTCAGATCTGAACCGTTCATGAATTCATCATTATATCCATGTTTTAGATCCGATCTTGCAAGTTATAGTCACCGACTACGTGTTATGATCCGCCAACCCCGGAGTGACAACAACCGGGCCCACTCCCGGTGATGACCGTATTTTGAGGAGTTCATGTATTCACTATGTGTTAATGCTTTGTTCTGGTTCTCTATTAAAAGGAGGCCTTAATATCCCTTAGTTTCCAATATGGACCCAGCTGCCACGGGAGGGTAGGACAAAAGATGTCATGCAAGTTCTTTTAATAAAGCACGTATGACTATTTACGGAATACAAGCCTACATTATATCGATGAACTGGAGCTAGTGCCATATCGCCCTAGGTTATAATTGTTACATGATGAATATCATCCAACAAGTCACTGATCCAATGCCTACGAATTTATTTATATTGATCTTGCTGCATTACTACTGCTATCATCACTGTTACACTTGCTACAAATTACTGCTATCACTGTTACTGTTACCGTTGCTGCTGTCACTATTATCAAAACTATCAAACTACTTTGCTACTGATCACTTTGTTGCAGATAATTAAACTCCAGTTGTGGTTGAATTGACAACTCAGCTGCTAATACCTTCAAATATTCTTTGGCTCCCCTTGTGTCGAATCTACAAATTTGGGTTGAATACTCTACCCTCGAAAACTGTTGCGATCCCCTATACTTGTGGGTTATCAGGGCCAGCGCACGGTGGTTTCGAGTTCTTACAGGGCAGCTTTGAAGGGATCAAAGGATACGCTGTGGGCCGGATGACCAAGAGTTGTCGCGACAAGCTCTACATCGACGATGTAGGCTGGGGCCCCGAGGCCGGCTCAATCGAGTACGGGTACTGGGTCCCCTTCGGTGGAATCCACGTCTTCATCGACAAGATCAGTGAACCAGGTCTTGAGCCGAACATCTGCACCGACATCATCGAGACGGCTCAGCGTGCATGACCCCGCCCGGGTGCAGCCCGCCGTGAAGCACGCCTTTGTTGGTTTAATCCATGGGGCGGAAGGCAAGGAAGGATCTGTGTCTGGCGGTGAGACGGCCATCTACTCTGATGGTGAGTCATCCACAGGCGAGACTAATTCATTGTATCAACTGCAAGACGGCCGGCTTGGGGGCTGTTCCGATGGAGACAGTATTCCGGACCCCTATGAGCCGCCGAATAGGGTCGCGATCTTCATGGCCGGTACATAGCCGGCGCTTGGTTCAACAACCGCCGCGGCTATGACTTCCAGTTCAATGGCTGTGGCGGCGGCTGGTGCTAGCGGTTCTGCGCGCCTGCTGGCTCAAGTTCTCACAGAATTGTTGGAGGACTTGGCGACGTTGATGGGGGTAGAGGTGACCCCGGACAACCAGGAACATCATAAGGTTGATGTGGCGAAGCTGCGAGATGAGATTGCTCAAGCCAAGGAAGAGCTTTCGGCTGAGAACGCTAGGATGGCTGCAGAACGGGCCGTTTTGGACGCCCAGGCACAGCGGATTCAAGCGGATTCCTTTCGGCTCACGTTGGATCAGAACGCTTCAAATGAAATCATGAGGAGGAGGCATCAGAATCGTTTACCTTCGGTTTATGAGGCAAGGAACCTCTTCAACACGCCTGGAGCGGGGACCAGCGACCCGCCGGTGATGAACTGGGCGGTCGAAGTGCCTGGGACTGGAGCGCCAGTTCAGCTGCGTGCAATGGACCCGCCACGTTTGAATAATACTCCGCCTCAGCATGTTCCGACGCCTCCGGGTCATTATTCTAACCCATTGGATAATATGATTGCTGCGACAACACGACTGACAGCTCTACCAGTTGAGGGCGAGTCTCCAACAGCGATAGAGACACGAAGGGCTAGAGAGCTTCTTTAAACAGTTGTGGCTCAACATGCGGCTTTTTCTTATATCCGTGAGAGGGTAAACTCAACCCCCCGTCCAAGCCGGAGTTATAGCAGGCACATTGACTCACCAGCAGTTTCAAGCAGTGAACAACGCTGTAACCAGCCTTGTGGGCATGACCCGGCACGTGATGGTGCCAATGCCCAGACTTTGGTGGATCAGGGCAGAGCGCGTCGGGAGGCCGAGCTGGCGGCTCAACAAGTGGCTCATCAGTATTCTCCGCTTTATCCGTCAGCTTTGGTGGAGGCAGGCCTAACCTCTAGGACCTTGGGTGTGCCCTGTTTAGTGCCGGTTCTGCGTAACGAACGTTTGCCCAAAGATTTCAAGGGTCCTCGCAAGGTGCCTAATTACAAAGCAGATCAACCCCCTGAAGCTTGGATTGAAATTTATGAGATGGCCATGGAGATGCTGGATGTTAGCGATGCTGCATGTGCTAAGTATTTCACCATGATGTTGGATGGGCCGGCTCGCACTTGGTTGAAAGGGCTGCCCGCCAACTCTATAAGGTCATGGGCGGAGCTGAAGGCCCGTTTTATCCAAAATTTTAAAGACACGTGCAAGCAGCCTATGTCAATCATGGATTTGGATTCTTGTGTCCAAGGTGAGGGCGAGTCAACAACCCACTAGGTGCGCCGGATCTCAACTATTATACACTCGTCAGATAGTATCAACGTCGGCTCAACGGTTCTGATGTTGGAGAAAAATTGCCGTTTCCTCCCCCTCAAGCAGAAGCTTGGACGGCTTAAGCACCACTGCAATGACATGGGGGAGCTCATGGCATCTCTTGTCAAGTATGCCTACTCTGATAGTACCAAAGACCCTGAGTCTGATGAAGAGAAGGCTGGTAAGGGCAAGAAGAGCAGCAATACAAAGGGGTAGCAGTATAATACGGCAAGCCAAGGTGGTAATAGTAAACGTAAGGCCGATGGTAATTTAGACTTTGTGGCTAACACCAGTGCACAGAATAATAATCAGCATCGCAAGGGAAGGCCGACCTTGCATGAGGATTGAGATTCAACCTCGAAGCGATAATGAATCAGCCTTGTCCGAGGCACGGTACACGCGAGAAGCCGACCACTCATCTATGGAAGGATTGCTTTATCATCAAGGAGTTCAAGGCTTCCAATCTTTTCCAGAACAACCATGGCCCGAACGGCGGTTCAGGATCTGGCTCTTATGGACCGGGCTTTGGCGGTGGCGGTTCAAACTCTGGGTTCCGGGGCCAAGGCAATCAAGGTGGCTTTAATCAGCAATCTGGTCAAGGGAATCAACAGCAATCTGGCTATCAGAGTAATCCAAAGCAGTTGAATGGTGGACAGTACCATGTCTTCACCACGAGTCTATGTAAGCGGGATCAGAAGCTTCATAAAAGGGTAGTAAACGCGGTTGAGCCGACGATTCCTCGGTATTTAAGATGGTCTGAGCAGCCTATTGTGTGGAGTCGTGAGGATCACCCGCCCCGGGTTGATAATCCGGGTCATTTGGCTCTGGTGGTGACACCTCAGGTTAGAGGATACAGATTTACTAAGGTACTCATGGACAAGGGCAGCAGCATCAATATTCTGTATTATGAAACTTTTCGTCGCATGAGTTTGACTGACAAAGATCTTAAGCCGTCGAACACTGTCTTTCATGGTGTGGTGCCGGGTAAGTCGGCGTATCCAGTGGGCAAAATATCTTTGGAAGTTGCTTTTGGAGATGATTATGATTCCAGATCCGAGACATTGACTTTTGAAGTAGTTAAAATCAAGAGCCCTTATCATGCTCTGGTTTGGCGGCCGGCTTATGCCAAGTTCATGGCAAGGCCTTGTTATGTTTATTTGCAGCTTAAGATGCCGGGTCACAAGGGCACCATCATAGTGCATGGAAGCCGGAAGATAGCCTTGGAGTGTGAAGAAGGCGATGCTGCTTATGCCGAGTCTATCTGTGCAATAGAAGAATTGAAATTTTACAAGGATAATGTTGACCCGGCGGACATGACGTCTTTGAAGAAGCCAACCACAGAGCATGAACCCCTATTGAAATTTAAGTCGGCGGATGGCACTAAGCTATTTGACTTCGTTCCTGGCGATTCATTCAAACAGTTCAGCATCAGTGCTAATCTGGATCAGAAATAGGAAAGCACGCTCATCGAGTTCATCCGTGAGAACCGGGACATCTTTGCATGGAAACCTTCAGACATGCCAGGTGTACCGAGGGAACTCGCTGAGCACACTCTCAATATTGATCCAAAGTTTAAACCGGTCAAGCAATTCCTTCGGCGTTTCAATGAAGAGAGGTGCAAGGCCATTGGTGAAGAGGTGGCCCGGCTCTTGGCGGCTGGGTTTATTGTTGAAGTTTTTCATCCTGAATGGTTGGCTAACCCGGTGCTGGTACTTAAGAAAAATGGTACCTGGCCTATGTGTGTGGATTACACGGACTTAAACAAGGCCTGTCTGGCTGATCCCTTTGCTCTCCCCCATATTGATCAGATTATTGATGCTACGGCGGGTTGTGAGCATTTGAGCTTTTTGGATGCTTATTCTGGTTATCATCAGATCAAAATGGCAGTTAAGGACCACGAGAAGACAACTTTCATCACTCCCTTTGGAGCCTTCTGTTATGTGTCTATGCCTTTTGGGATTAAGAGTGCCCAGGCAACTTACCAGCGATGTGTGCAAAGTTGCCTTCATAATCAGATTGGGCGCAATGTTCATGCTTATGTGGATGATATTGTGGTCAAATCCAGGAAGAAGGAAACTTTGATAGATGATTTGAAAGAGACCTTTGACAATTTCTGGGTCTACAAGATGATGCTTAACTCGGCCAAGTGTGTCTTTGACGTACCAGCAGGCAAGCTCTTAGGCTTTCTAGTTTCCGAACGGGGCATTGAAGCAAACCCGAAGAAAATAAAGGCCATCACTTCCCTGACTAAACCGGCATGTTTTAATGATGTTCAGCGTCTGGCGGGTCGTGTTGCGGCCTTAAGCCGGTTCATAAGCCGGTTGGGTGAAAAAGCTATCCCTCTTTACCAGAAGATGAAGAAGACAGATCACTTTGTCTGGAGTGATGCCGCTGATCAGGGATTTGAAGCCTTGAAGAAACAGTTGGCTGAGCCACCGATTCTTGCTGCTCCCATTGATAAAGAGCCTTTGTTGTTATATGTGGCTGCCAACAGTCGAGCTGTCAGTGTGGCAATTGTGGTGGACAGGAAGGAGTTAGGAAAGGAATATCCGGTTCAGCGGCCAGTTTACTACATCAGTGAAGTGCTCATTGAATCCAAACAGAGGTATCCACATTGGCAGAAGCTTGTGTATGGGGTGTTCATGGCTAGTCGAAAGCTCAAGCAGTATTTTCTGGGGCATCCTATCACTGTGGTTAGTTCTGCCCCTTTGGGGGATATTATTCAAAACAGAGAAGCTACAGGTCGGATCGCCAAGTGGGTCATTGAGCTTGGGCCGCATGTTTTGAAGTATATGCCTCGTACAACCATCAAGTCTCAAGCACTTGTGGACTTCATAAATGATTGGACAGAGCTGCAGATGCCTGAGGAGAAGCCGAATAGCACATATTGGACTATTCACTTCGATGGATCCAGGCAGTTGGAAGGCTCGGGGGCTGGAGTTATCTTGACTTCCCCACATGGTGATAAATTTTGTTATGTTTTAAGGTTGACGTTCCCTTGTACTAACAATGCAGATGAGTATGAGGCCCTACTCCATGGTCTTCAGATGGCTAAGGAGATGAATTTAAGCCGGGTGAGGTGTTTTGGTGACTCAGATTTGGTAGCTCAGCAAGTTTCTGGCACTTGGGATTCTAAAGACCCACTCATGGCGGCTTATCGCCGAGAGGTTGATGCTATTGCTGGTCATTTCAAGGGCTATCAAGTAGAGCATGTTGATCGAAGGAAAAACAAGGCGGCTGATGCTTTAAGCCGGCTAGGGTCCCAGCGTAAGCCGGTGCCACCCAATATTTTCCTTGATATTATGCATAATCCTTCAGTCAAACTGCCTACAGAGGAAGATCTTGCTATCCCTGACCCGGAAGCACAGCTGGTGGCGGCCCTTCATGCTATTCTTGATTGGACAGTTCCATATTTGGCGTATATGACCCGAGGCGAATTACCTGAAGATGAAACTTTGGCCAGACAGATAACCCGGCGGTCTAAGTCAATGACTATTGTCAATGGAGAGTTGCATCATCACAGTGTTACGGGGGCGTTTCAACGTTGTGTCTCTCCTGAAGAAGGTTGTGAGATCTTATGAGAGATTCATGAAGGGGATTGTGGTCATCATGCTGGCTCTAAATCCCTCGTGGCCAAGGCTTTTCGTCATGGATTTTATTAGCTGATGGCTCATGCTGATGCTGAGGATTTGGTCAGTAAATGTGATGGTTGTCAAAAATTCTCAAGACGAGTTCATGTGCCGGCTCAAGAGTTGAGGATGATTCCAATTGCTTGGCCCTTTGCAGTCTGGGGGCTTGATATGGTTGGACCTTTCAAAAGGTCCAAGGATAAAAAGACTCACCTTTTGGTGGCGGTTGACGAATTTACAAAGTGGGTTGAAGCAGAGTCTATTAGTAAGTGTGATGCGGCGACGTCGGTTCAATTCATCAAAAAGGTGATTTTCCGTTTTGGTTTTCCCCACAATATTATAAATGATAATGGCACTAATCTGTCCAAGGGTGCTATGAAAGAGTTTTGTCAACAAGAGCATATTCGACTTGATGTATCATCGGTGGCTCACCCCCAGTCCAATGGTCAAGCTGAATGAGCCAATCAAGAAATTTTGAGAGGTATCGAGCCCCGGCTTATGGTCCCTTTGCAGAGGACGCCGAGTTGTTGGGTGGAGGAGTTACCCTCAGTGTTATGGAGTATCAATACTACCAACAACAGATCGATGGGTTACACGCCTTTCTTCATGGTTTACGGAGCAGAGGCAGTTCTCCCTAGTGACATCCGTCACGACTCGCCCCGAGTGGCGGCTTATGTTGAAGCTGATAATGAAATAGCACGTCAGGATGCACTTGACCTGTTGGATGAGGAGCGTGACCTTGCGGTGGCTCGTTCGGCGATTTACCAGCAATCTGTGTCGTTACCATAGCCGCCGGGTTAAAACCAGGACCTTTCAAGAAGGCGATTTGGTGCTCCGGCTTATCCAGGATCAAACTGATATGCAGAAGCTATGCCCACCTTGGGAAGGGCCCTTTGTGGTCAGTAAGAATCTATATAACGGGTCATACTACCTTATCGATGTTCGAGACCACAAGGACTCACGCATGTCGGAGGACGAAACCCACCGGCCGTGGAATATTGCTCATCTTCGGCCTTATTATACTTGAGCCATTGACACTTGTGATGTACATATTTATATCAGTGTATATATTATGATGAATATAATAAAAGCCTGCATCCCTGATGATTCAGGGCCTCTGTCGTTTCCTTTCTAAGAATATGAGTCTTTATTATAACTTCATATGAGCATAGCTCTTGGAGGCTTGACGCCCGGATTAAAAGGGACCGAAGAGAGTCTGCTGCACAGCACAACTCAAACATAGGTACCCGGCGATCACAGCTCAATATATATCCCTTGGGGGCTCCTTGTTCATAGAACATAGCTTTAATAAACCCCTCTTGGTTTGAAACGCCAGGTGCATAGTACCAAACAATTTCAGTTGATCCTGCCTTGTACGTCTGCCACTCCGCCCAGGTAATCCTGGAATAACCCGCCGAACTCTTGACAGTCAATCTTATTCAAACCCTGAACTTGTCAAGGTCAAAACGGCGTTTGGTTATGTGAGGTCCGCTTACAAGGTTTGAAGATTCAGCTAGCGGCTGTGCAAGCCCATGAAAAGCACTTGGGTTTTAGGCCAGGCCGCCTATGAAAGCCTTGTTTTCTGACTTTTATTTGATTTGAACATCATTTTTTGAGGTTTGCTTCTTGTGACATGTTGATTGGAAACTGATGATGGCTATCATGCCTTACTGGTTCATATTATGAACCTCTCTGGGGTTTTATTTCACCCAGTCTGGTTTTGGACTATAAGTCACCAGGATATGCTTGGAGTTTATGCTCTAAGTTATGGAATAATGTCCTTTCCTGCATGCGGCGTTACAAGCCGACAACATGAATAATTGAACAAGGGCATTGTGCTCTGTTTCCAGGTTATTACCTTCATTACACGGTATATGATGAACCGGCGGTATGACTAAGATATCACATGTATGATATTTATTTATTATGATTATATGAGGTTTTGATAAACCGGCCCTGATTCTGGACTATTTAGTCATCACAGGTTCATACATGGGTACTATGACCCGCCCTGGAGTAAACCGCCAGGGCATTTATTATCTGTTTTTCTGCAGGTAAAAATAATGAATCTGCTTTGAGTATTTGATAATGCCATACAACATAAAGTGACGGATCTTTAAATAATGGATCAAGTAGTGTTAATAAAACACACACGATGGCGTGACAGAGCAGAATAGTTTAAACTAGCCTATTACAAGGCATCCGACAGTCTGACGCCCCCGATTCAATCGTACACTAATCATGCATGCAAACGTGTACGATCAAGATCAGGGACTCATGGGAAGATATCACAACACAACTCTAAAAACATAATTAAGTCATACAAGCATCATAATACAAGCCAGGGGCCTTGAGGGCTCGAATACAAGTGCTCGATCATTGACGAGTCAGCGGAAGCAACAATATCTAAGTACAGACATAAGTTAAACAAGTTTGCCTTAAGAAGGCTAGCACAAACTGGGATACAGATCGAAAGAGGCGCATGCCTCCTGCCTGGGATCCTCCTAAACTACTCCTGGTCGTCGACATCAGCCTACACGTAATAGTAGGCACCTCCAGTGTAGTAGGAATCATCGTCTACAGGGTTAACGGTTTGCTCACAGGGGGGTTTGCTCACAGGGGAGCTGCAGGGGAAGGCAGTGGGCTCGGGGAGGTGGAGGCAGTGTCACCGGCGATGGGGGCTGGCGCCGTTCGGGGGAGGTGCCGGCGTCGGGGTCAAGCAGCTCCGGGCTTGGGGCGGTTCCGGCGGGGAGGAGGATGAGGAGGCGACGACGACGGTGGGGCGATCTGACGAGGAAGCGGCGCCGGCGAGGTAGAAGCGGGGCGACGGGGTCGCCTACCCCCAGATCCAGATCAGGACCGGAAAGAGGGGGCGCGAGGAGAGAGTGGGGGATCGGGGGGAGAAGTGGGAGGTTAGAGTTTCGGCCGGGCGGACCTGGGGTTAGTAGGCTGGGGCGCGGAGTGGGCCGGCCTGGTCACTAGGCCAACTGGGCCGTGGCCCAGGGGGTAGGGGGTTTCTTTGTTTTCTTTTCTTTTTTTTTTCATTTCTGTTTTGCCTTTTTCTTTTTATTTATATTTCTTTTCTGTTTTAGTTTTGTTTCCTATTAATTTTAGTTTTAGTAAAATATACACGTAGCATCTAAATTAGTATTTGAACTTAGTCCATAGTCACAAAAAGTCTAGTCCTCAAATAAATTAGTTTGACATTTTATTAATTACAAAAGGTATTTAAATAATTGTTTTTACGGTTGTTTTATTCATCTTATAGTATTTAAGCATTTATAAAGGTGTGGTTTCTCCACCATAACTACCTATGCAATATTTTGTTCACTCCGAACATTTTAGTTTTAATATTTGAAAATTTATGGTTTGCTTGATTTTGAATTTGATTTGAATCGGTCTCGAACTAACACGAGATTAGCAACAGTAATCGAAGTGACGTGGCACCATTAGCAGAGAATTACTGTAGCGTAATTATCCGGGCGTCACAATTCTCCTCCTCTACATGAAATCTCGTCCCGAGATTTAAGAGGTGGAGTAAGGGCGAAAGGTCCGGTTACGAAATTCTAACGAATCTTCTCGGTCTTGGTTGCTCTTCTCAAAGAGGTCGATCCATTACATTGACATCTTCATTTCTCTGCTTCAAGTCATCATGGTGAAGTTGTCCTTTTCTTCGGGAACTCCAACGTACTTACGAATAAGTAAGGGACAGCTCGGCTATGACATAATGCTTATGAGGGAAACAATCTGGGGTTAACCCATGCATGAGCATAAGAATATCTCTCGAGTTCAACCTATAAAATACATCGAGAGTAAGGTACGAAGGTACAATAAGAGGTGCCAAGCGGATAGATAGTTGCTCGAAGTCTGAACCAGAGTGAGAAAGGGGTTCAGAGTAGCGAGAGTAAGTATTGCGTCTAATACCAGAATAGAGCACTAGGAAGGTGGCCCGTGAATTAAATACAAAGCCAAGCGTGAGGAATAACCATTAGAAACAGGGTTGTACAGGAGAGTCAGGTTTCGATCCTGTGGAACTGTGGGTTATGGGCCCACCATGTGGGTTAAAAGTAGGAAGGGCGGAGACGTCTTGTGTGATCATGTAAGCAAGGCATGTCTGAGGATAGCCTGTCATTTATGTCGGCAACAACATCGGTACCAAGGGCGAGGGACAAAGAGAACCATTTTCCTGCTCGTCGAAACGAGGCAGACCAATAGGCAAAGTTCTCGTCCATCGGTGGTTACCGGAATATCATCAACAATAGTAACAGGGTCTTACTGACCGAGTTGTACACCGAGGTGTTTACATAAGCAGGAGAATATTACTGCTTAGATCATGTAGATCACAAGAAACGTTAAATTAACCAATGGAAAGGAAAATATGGTTATCAGATTAAACAGAACAATGGAAAGAAAAAATGTGTTTAAACACATATTTTCAAGGGTATATCCTTCCCAAGGACAAGCAGATCATGATATCCATGATAAGATATAATGTAGAAAACTCTTTAGGTAAGGGGAGAGAATTTTCTTGACAACGGTGTTTGGATAATTGAGCAGGAAACATTTAGCATTGGGCTTCAAATGTTCTTGTTGAAAATTGGAGTACCATAGACATGCTTCGAGATAGCATTGACATGGTCATCAGGTGAAGATCAGACTTTGGAAGCACAAAGGATCCATCAGGAATAACTTGCAGAATAAGTCTTACAATTTCCTCATGGAAGAATGGATAACCTTGCTGAAAAGGAATTTATAACAATAGGGCCTCGGGCCTGGTGTGCTAGCACGACATCACCTTACCGGGTCACATAAGGACCAATGTTATAACTCTTGGAAATATGTTCCAACCATCATATCTGACTAAGATTCAGATCTGATTGGTGTCAGGATAACTCAGACTCAGGATGCCTGAGAAGAAAGGTGCAACACAAATTGTCGAGATGACATTGTAAGATTCTCGGGAATTGAACTGTGGAAGCAAGTTTCGAAACAAGAGTTCATAACTTAACCTAGGAAAGGACGAGGAGTGGCTGATGAACTCAACAACAATTCATTGAGATTTTCAAAAGATGGATTTCCACACTTATGTGAACAAGGAGATAACATTTGTCAGATCAAATGATATAATATGGTATGCACGAGAAAAACATACATAATTAAACATTGGTTGAAAGGTGTACCCGAAATATGGCCATAGGTAGCCTGATCAATTGTTAGAATGGTGATTCAATAATCAATAGTCTAAGAATGAACGGTCGACCAATAACTTCAAAGCAATAGGGTTGCTAGAAGGGCAGAATCCAAACAACACCGATCACCTGTTGGTATTCTGGTTGGAACCAACACGGGGACCAAGAAAGAATGGTGATGGTGAGAAGTATTACAATATCAAGAATTAATAGTTGAGGTAATTCCCTCAAGATTCTTGACTTAACAGATGGTAATACTCCAAGATAGAATCATAATATAAGTTGGATAGAAAGGAAACTGCACAAAACATGACCAAATTTTGTGTCGAAGGGAATGCGAGAATGTTGTCGGTGTTAGTGCAAATCATCGAGAGGGCAAGGGTGGTATTACTCATCCTGAATTCGACACACAGATTGGGAGAAGTCAAATTGTTGACAATGATCACGACAAATTTGTCGAGAGGTTTCAAGAAGATGTAATCGATCGGCAACGACATCAAGCCAAGGGAATGGTGGAGCAAAAGGTTATTATAACCATAGATAAGATGGCATCTTAGAATTCAGAGTTGTCTCTCAAGACAAACAATATGATGCTGAAGTTCGATGTAAGCTTAGAGCACTGTCGAGATTATGTCCCGGGGATGAAGGACATAGGTAGAATGGTCAAGCAGTCAGCCTGAAGATGATGATGTAGTCAACCAGCTGGGAACGACATGATCGATTACAAACTCGTAAGCAAAGAAGATTACGGAGAGTTGTTGAATTGCAGCACGGACTCGATTCAGTTGTCGGTGTACTCAAGTGACTAACCACTCAGAACCCAGGGAAAATTGGAATCCATGAGAATGTAGTACTTGATGAAGAACTCATAAGAAGTTATGCTGTTTCGTGATAACCTCGAGATACCAGGGGGTAATACTCGACGACGGATCAAAGTAGAGGTTGGACTGGGGTATTGCTCTGTAGAAGACAAGTGCTTAAACTTGCACACGAAATGGTATTTAAAGGAGAACATGGTCGGAACCATGATTGAAAAAGGCCAGATCCCAGATATAAGATGAACTTATACCAAGGGAATAATTAATTTTAAAAGAAGCTTCGATGAGAAGATCTACATCGTGTCCATGGGCATGAACACAAAGTTCAAGGTCGACTCCCACTTCTCCAATGCATAACCTTTCATTTACTTCTCGTGTTCGATGAAGTTGTAGTGTTGAAATTTTATCTGGTAAAATACCAGAAGAGTATGACTCATGAAAGCTTTCGAGTTCACACATATTAAGGAAGGCATAGGTTCAGCCCATCGGGGCATCGCGAAAACATATACCACAAGCTTCAATAGTAAAAATCACCAGCTCGAAAGCAGAGCATGGTTGGCCAAATCAGAGAATAGGATTTACCAATGGAATTATGTATCAGGGATAGAACTTCCAATGTGATTGAATATGAGGGACGTTGTTGGATAAAATCCAACGAAGGATCTGCCGGTCCATAATGGAGCTGATGTGAGCATCGACACACAACCAGAGGAAGTAACAATGCAAAGGCATTGTATTATAGAAACAACTGACTAATTCAGAGCTCAAATGCAAATGAATTGTGATTTTCAAATCAAGGGCTCAGAAGCAAACGTTCTGATTAAGGATGGATAAGTTGAGTAGTCTTAGGGATACAATCGACGGTAATTTGATTGGTCGAGAACCAGCTCCTGTTCAAAATGACGACTGAGCCGGAAGGATGAATTCTAGGATCTGGTTGAGGATTGCGAGCGTTCGCAACTTACTGAATCAGTGGACTCAAAATGATAGTGACAAAGGATGCCAATAACATTACTATATTTATGGGACTAACCATAATGCAAGCAAGCAAGAATTTCAAGAGCAATAGGCTGCTCAGGATTTTTGGAAGACCGAATGGTATTTCGAAGACTTTTGTGAAACACATGAACAACTGGGAATGAGCGGATTCTCCGTAAGTGCGAGGAATTATCCGTAGGGGTATTTAATGTGGCAAAGAACTGCAAGGCAGTAGGCACAAAGTATTCTCGGAACAATAGAGAGGATTTCGAGGTATCTTATAATAACAAGATCAACGAGGAATGATTGTATGAATGGCAAGTGTATGTGGTTATCCATAGAGGTTTATCGATGGATGGCAATTGCAAAAGTGATGGCACAAAGTCTCGAGGGAATATCATAGAGTATCCTCGGAATCTTCTGGTGCAGCAGACAATCGTCGGTAATAAGGTGCTCTCCGGATGAAAGTGATCACAAGATCCTAATGTTAGATTTAGCAAAATTCATTTAACCCGAATAGAAGTGAGATCAGTCCCAGAGTATAGACGAGGAATAAAAGATCCTAATACCACCCAATGGCGATGTGGGCCCATGGGCCGCACAGCCATGTTAGTAAAACAGTTTTCACCGACTAGACTCAACTTCGGCCAAGGAGTATGGAAGGGGATTCCTGCAGGCAGTCGGCTCTGATACCAACTTGTGACGCCCCCAATTCAATCGTACACTAATCATGCACGCAAACATGTATGATCAAGATCAGGGACTCACGGGAAGATATCACAACACAACTCTAAAAACATAATTAAGTCATACAAGCATCATAATACAAGCCAAGGGCCTCGAGGGCTCGAATACAAGTGCTCGATCATAGACGAGTCAGCGGAAGCAACAATATCTGAGTACAGACATAAGTTAAACAAGTTTGCCTTAAGAAGGCAAGCACAAACTGGGATACAGATCGAAAGAGGCGCAGGCCTCCTGCCTGGGATCCTCCTAAACTACTCCTGGTCGTCGACAGCGGCCTGCACGTAGTAGTAGGCACCTCCAGTGTAGTAGGAGTCATCATCGACGGTGGCGTCTGGCTCCTGGGCTCCAGCAACTGGTTGTGATAACCAGGAAGAAAGGAAAGGGGGAAAAAGGGGGAGAAAAGCAACCGTGAGTACTCATCCAAAGTACTCGCAAGCAAGGATCTACACTACTTATGCATGGGTATCTGTGTAAAGGGGCAATATCGGTGGACTGAACTGCAGAATGCCAGAATAAGAGGGGGATAGCTAATCCTATCGAAGACTATGCTTCTGGCAGCCTCCATCTTGCAGCATGTAGAAGAGAGTTGGTGGCAAGTTCACCAAGTAGCATGGCATAGCATAATCCTACCCGGCGATCCTCTCCTCGTCGCCCTGTTAGAGAGCGATCACCGGGTTGTATCTGGCACTTGGAAGGGTGTGTTTTATTAAGTATCCGGTTCTAGTTGTCATAAGGTCAAGGTACAACTCCAAGTCGTCCTGTTACCGAAGATCAAGGCTATTCAAATAGATAAACTTCCCTGCAGGGGTGCACCACATTACCCGACATGCTCGATCCCCTTTGGCTGGACACACTTTCCTGGGTCATGCCCGGCCTCGGAAGATCAACACGTTGCAGCCCAACCTAGGCACAACAGAGAGGTCAGCACGCCGGTCTAAATCCTATGCGCGCAGGGGTCTGGGCCCATTGCCCATTGCACACCTGCACGTTGCGTATGCGGCCGGTGACCAGACCTAGCAACCTCCATTACAAAGGAAGTTGCGTTACGGGGTCCAACCCGGCGCGCGCCGCTTAGTCGCTGACGTCACGAAGGCTACGGCTGATACCATGATGCCGGTTCCCCATATTCTGTCCCACGTGGCGGTTAGTGCGTATAAGGTCAACGACCCAACTCAGATCAAATACCAAGATCTCGTTAAGCGTGTTATTATGAAGTAACCGCGGACGCAGACCAGGGCCAGGCCCACCTCTCTCCTAGGTGGTCTCAACCTGCCCTGTCGCTTCGCCACAAAGTAACAGTCGGGGGCCGTCGGGAACCCAGGCCCACCTCTACCGGGATGGAGCCACCTGCCCCTTCAGCCCCCATCTCCAAACAGTATCATAAGTAATGTAACAGTATAAAGTATATAGCATATGCCCGTGATCACCTCCCGAGTGATCACAGACTGTTAGTATAGCATGGCAGACGGACAAGAATGTAGGGCCACTGATGGATACTAGGATCCTATACTAAGCATTTAGCATTGCAAGTAAGGGTAACAACTGTAGCAACAATGACAGGCTATGCAGCAGAATAGGATTAACCGAAAGCAATAACATGCTACACTATTCTAATGCAAGTAGTAGAGAGAAGGAATAGGCGATATTTGGTGATCAAGGGGGGGCTTGCCTGGAAGCTTTGTTGTAGAGGAATAAGGGTCGTCGGTGACGTAGTCGTACTCGGTGGCATCAGCGCTGGTCTCGGGGTCTACCGGGGAAGAAGAGGGGGAGGAAACAGTAAATATGGAGCAAACAAAGCATGACAAAACATAAGGAGGCAATACGCGAGGCTAGGTATGCCCTAACGCGGTAGGACGTGATACCGACGAAGGGGGGAAACATCCGGAAAAGTATCCCCGGTGTTTCGCGTTTTCGGACAGATGAACCGGAGGGGGAAAGTTGTGTGTTTGCTATGCTAGGGATGTGTGGCGGACGAACAGGCTGCGTATCCGGATTCGTCTCGTCGTTCTGAGCAACTTTCATGTACAAAGTTTTCCATCCGACCTACGGTTTATTTTCTATTAATTTTAAAAGTTTTAAATCATTTTATAATTTATGATTATTAAATTAATTCGAAATTAGTATTATTGCATCAGCATGATGTCAGCATGACGCCAGCAGTCAATAGAGGTGTTGACTGGTCAAACTGACGTGAGGGCCCCGCATGTCATTGACTGATTTATAACTAATAGTTAATTAGTTTAACTAGTGATTAGTTTAATCTATCAAGATTAATTAAATTAATTAATTATCATAATTAATTAATCTATTTAATTATTATTATTTTATTTTATTTTATTTTTCGTTCTGGGCTGGGACCGTATGTCACAGGCCAAAGGAGGGGCTTAACGGGCGGTGGGCATCGGGCTCACGGGCGCGGCCACGTGCGATCGACGGGGTGAGCCTGCAGCGCGGCCGCCGGCGAGGCAGGGCACAGCTGCGGCAGGGGCAGCAGACAGTGCAGGGGCCGGCAGGGGCCAGAGGCGATGCCAAGGGTGGCCAGCAGCGGCGGTGGGGAAGGCAGCAGCGGCGGTGGGGAAGGCAGCAGCGGGGAAGGCGTAGCGCGAGCGGCTCGTGGGTGGGGGGAGCGCGCGTAGCATGGACCGGGGCGACCGGGGAGGTTCGCCGGAGCGTGGTAGGGTGGCTCGATGGCGGGTGCATGGGTAGGAGCGGCACGCCGGCGCAGGTAAACGTGGGCGACGAACGCGAGCTTCCGCGCGCGGGGAGGAAGCAGGCCAGGGGTCGGCCAGGGAGGTAGCAGCAGCGGGCAGCAGGGAGGCGCTGGCGAGCGCTCGGTCGGGGAGCAGCGAGCATGCGACGATGCGGGGACAAGGCTCGGTCGAGGAGGGCGCGTGCGGGAGGGCAATCCCGGTGAGCGCGGGTGCTAGGCAGCAGGGGAGCGAGCAGCGGCCGGAGTCGGCAAGGTCGAGCGCATCTACGGGGCGAACGGGATGAAACAGAGAGGAGGGAAGGAAGGGGAGGGGGGTTTGCTCATAGGAGAGATGCAGGGGGAAGGCAGTGGGCTCGGGGAGGTGGCGGCAGTGTCGCCGGCGATGGGGGGCGGTGCCCTTCGGGGTAGGTGCCGGCGTCGGGGTCGAGCAGCTCCGGGCTTAGGGCGGTTCCGGCGGGGAGGAGGATGAGGAGGCGGCGACGACGGTGGGGCGGTCCGACGAGGAAGCGGCGCCGGCAAGGTAGAAGCGGGGCGACGGGGTCGCCTACCCCCCGATCCAGATCGGGACCGAAAAGAGGGGGCGCGAGGAGAGAGTGGGGGATCGGGGGGAGAAGTGGGAGGTTAGGGTTTTGGCCGGGCGGACCTGGGGTTAGTAGGCTGGGGCGCGGAGTGGGCCGGCCTGGTCGCTAAGCCAACTGGGCCGTGGCCCAGGGGGTAGGGGGGTTTCTTTGTTTTCTTTTTCTTTTGTTTTCTTTTCTGTTTTGCCTTTTTCTTTTTATTTATATTACTTTTTCTGTTTTAGTTTTAGTAAAATATACACGTAGCATCTAAATTAGTATTTCAACTAAGTCCATAGTCACAAAAAGTCTAGTCCTCAAATAAATTAGTTTGACATTTTATTAATTACAAAAGGTATTTAAATAATTGTTTTACTGTTGTTTTATTCATCTTATAGTATTTTAGCATTTTATAAAGGCGTGGTTTCTCCACCATAACTACCTATGCAATATTTGGTTCACTCCGTACATTTTAGTTTTAATATTTGAAAATTTTATTGTTTGCTTGATTTTGAATTTGAAATTGAATCGGTCTCGAACTAACGCGAGATTAGCAAAAGTAATCGAAGTGACGTGGCACCATTAGCAGAGAATTACTGTAGCGTAATTATCCGGGCGTCACAGACGGCCCACAAGGACAAGAGTTTTTGGGACAAAGCATAAAAAATGCTATGACTAGCGCCAGCTCATGAATCCAGATTTTTAATCTTGGCGGGTTGAAGCCTCCGGGTCATCTTGCGCTTCATCCTCATCAGCTCCTTGATTATCCATTGGCTGGAAGTCAGGCGTAGACCAGTTGATACCGGTCAAAGCTCTTAACATAGCCTCATCATCAATAAGGCTGGAGGGACCAATGTCAGGAGCGAAGGTATGCTTACGCGTAGGTGGGATCAGATCCACTTCTGGATGAACCGATGCCTTCATCTTTTTATTATCAGCGTCATAAGCCGCCTGGTATTGAGATAAATTGGTTTCTTCAGCCAGCCGGGTCGCTAATGGACGGATTGCTCTTGCTATATATGCAAAGTCATCAATGCTGAAGGGTGACCCATCCTCTTTTACACTTGGTCAACCATTGGCCAGGTCCTACGGATCAAGATCTGCTTGCCACGCCTTGGCCCGGCTTAAAGCAGTTAAACCGCCGGCTCTGGCAGAGGCCCGTTTCAACTCTTCAATCCTTTCGGGTACCACTGACAACCTTTCCAATGTATCCTTGATAAGAATGGGCGGCTGTTTCTTGTGCAGAGCAGCAGCAATGGTCCATTGAGCGCTAGTGTATAATTGCTCTACAAGAGTGTAGACGGCCTTCAACCTGATGCGCATGTCTGAGCCCAACTTGATGCTCCGAGAACCTGTATTAGTTAATTTGTTGATAAACCGGCAGATGTTTATAATAGGTTTATTGCGATGAAAGGAGTCATGATTACGACTTACCGAAGATGGCTAATGACATATTATTGATTTGCTGCTTTAAACCAGACAGTTCATCAGTCACCGGTTTAAGCGCGGCTTCAACACCCTCTGCTCTCTTCAATAGAGCCGCCTTTTCGGTCTCCCAACAGTTTTTGTCAGTATTGAAGTTTTGCCTAAGCTGTTCAATGTTTTCTAAAGCAGTTGTCAATTCTAATTTGGCCTTGGATGTCTCAGATTGCTGAGTCTTAACGTTGCCCTTCAGATCATTCAGTTGTGCATCCTTCTCAGTCAGTTCAGCCTATGACATAAACAAACATGGAAGATATTATGATCATGGTTATTCTTGAAGTCCCAAGCACAAATCAAGTATTTTTCTTGGCACTTGGGGGCTAATGTTTATTGCTCTTAAAGAATTTTTTGAAGTCCCAAGCACAATACAAGTATTTTCCTTGGCACTTGGGGGCTAATGTCTATTGCTCTTTTCAAAGACAAATTGATGACTTGGGTACAATGGTATGATCCGGTTTATCAAGAATACATATTTAAGTATTGATTTATCAAGGTTGATAAGTCCCGGTTTAACTATGCTAGTTAAATGGACCCTTGGGGGCTACAGATGTGAAGTTCATTACTACTACTTAAAGTCCCGGCTTAACTTGATGATTTAAGCCGGCCCTTGGGGGCTACTAATGATGATGTTCAGTTTCTTTATGGCAATTGGAAAGTCTACAACGTATTCAATCCTATCATATCCTATAGACTTGGCGGCTGATAGACATATAATTATGAAGAGAATAGTGATTGGATTACCTCATAGCGTTCCTTCATCAAATTGAGTAAGCCGGCTTCAAAATCACGACTGGTGTACAGATGGTTCAAATAACCAGAGTGGATGTCTTGGGCACTAAACTGGGCGTAGCTCTCTAAGTCTATCTTGCCTTTATCATCAGCGGAAATTTCTTCCTTAGCGGTGTGCTTGGACAAGACAGTGGGGTTACCCGGTGCTGTATAACCAAACCCGATAATGACGACGTCATCAGTCTTTTCTTCAGCAGGCTTAACTGGCTTGGCGGCTTAGAAATGGCCGGTTCAACATCCATATGGTCTATGGAGACTTCATGGTCTTCTGGTGGCGGGTCATCAATAGTGGCCTCAGTAATTGGATGAGAGGATTCTGGCTGTTGTTTCTCCGGTTCAGACGGGTTGGAATCGTCAGCCGGTTTATTCAGCTTCGCTTTCTTGCTGGGTTTGGCCTGACCACTGAGAATAAGAAATACACAGATGTCAGCATATTAAATAGGCAATAAGTTTTTGTGATTGAATATATTCTTACCCAGGCACAGTCTTGAAAGCCGAGATTTGAGTTCCTGTTGAATCGCCAGAGGAAGAGTGAGATGTTCCTTGATAATTTGAATCAAACGGGTTAAGAGGTTGACGAACAAGACCCGCCTTTGGATTTTCTAAGTCAGAAATTTTTGAGACCTCCGGTCGACGTTTGCGAGGCGCTGGGGTGTTCGGCAAGCCGGAGGATAAAACTCCGCCGCCGCTATTCCGGGTTGTACAGCAAGTGTCATGTTGCTGCTTCTTCAAAAGAAAGTTGGGATCCAAGTGAGCTAAAGGGTGAGAAATGCTTACTTTCCGGCTTGCTTGTTAGATTTTCTATGTTGGCAGAGGTGCTGAGCCGGAGGAAAGAATAATTACCTCTGCGTCATCTGCACGGCTGGCTTCCGCTTCATCCTGATAACAGTCATTGTCAATAAGATGTACAAAAAACAAGCCAAGAGAATCAAGTTCTACCTCCGACTCATCATCATAATCTTTGTCATCCAAATCGAATAAATCGGCAGTTTTGGACTTCTTTTTAGCAAGTATTTTGGGGGCCTTGTTCTTTGTCTGGGTTTTCTTTAGTTTTTCTGGCAATTTCTTGGTCCAGAAAGCTGAGTCGGCCTGTAAACAATGAATAAGTATGAATAAGTAGCAAAAATGGAAATATGAATCAAGTATGAACTGGGTTGAAACTTATAGCTGGCGGCTCATTCAATGTACAGAAAGGGCTCAGTCCAAATTGACTGCAATCTTCCAAGCTCTCATTCAGCAGAGTCTTGGTCATGTTATCGATATCTTCCTCAGTTATTTCGATTTGACAGTGGCGCTGAGGATCTGTTAGCTCGCCGGTATACTCGCACATTAACCCGGGCCGGATGCTCAGTGGCAAGACTCTCCAGGCGACCCAACATCGAACTAAATCAATACCAGTCAGGCCGTTGGCCATAAAGGCCCGGATCTTCGCAAAAACAGACACATATTTTTCCGTTCTGTTGTACTGATATGATCCGGAAGATGATGTCTACTGCTAAGCCGGCCGGCACGGTAACCCGACAAGGGATTCCCCCTTCTGGTGAGGTGTCTTGACAATAAAACCAAGCCTGGTTCCAATCTTTGGGGTGACTAGGAAGAGTAACAGCTGGGAAGATGGCCTCTTTCCGGCACTGTCTGGATATGCCACCTAATTCGAGGCTAGGCCCGTCGGTGAATTCATTTTGCCAGTTCAAGTAGTAGAACTCCCTGAATAGTTCTACGATGGGTTCCTGTTGAAGGTACACTTCACAAAATACTTGGAAGTTACAGATATTCGAAACGGAGTTGGGTTCGATATCTTGTGGATGGAGCTTGAAAAAATGCAACACATCACGGAAGAATTTTGAGCCGGGAGGGATGAAGCTCCGGTTTATATGATCCATGAAAACAATTACTTCACCATCTTTGGGCTCAGGGCGAGTCTCAGCGCCGAGGAACCTCCAATGAATGACGTCTTTTTTGGCCAGGATACCTGTCTGAACAACATAGGTAATGCTAGAAGTGGTATAATACTATAATCACCGGCCTGTGGGATAGCATTGGCTGCTGGATGGTAACCATGGAACAACATTACCTAAAGAACAAGTCTCTTAGCTGAACTATGGAACAACGTTAACTCCTGAACAAGATCCGTAAGAGATCAGCATGAATATAAAGTGAAATGTGATAACCTATTTTCCATGCTTAGATGAATAACAAGGCCATAAATGTTGCACACAAGTAAGATGAGGGTACAACCTATCTGGCCGCCATCCATAGGAGTGAGCATCATGTGCTGACTTGTCGATGGCCTTGCAGTTGTTTCGGCTGTCCATGTCGGGCACGCGCATTCGATGCAGGGAACTGTTGAGTGGGGACTATAGCTCCCTTCTGGTGTATGATTCCCTTGTTGGAGCAGCTGCGGTGAGTTGGAAGACGGTGTGGCTGAAGATGCAGAAAACGCATAATGTTAAGAACGACACATCTCTTTGATCTGAAGAAATACCCTAAGAGATCAACATCAAGGTAGGAGAGTGGTCACACGTTTGTTGACCGAAGACTAAATTGGGGTCACATGATTTTACTTTATTTTGGTACTGTCCGATCTACGCTAGATGGCTTGATGGCCGTCTTGTGCCTCCCGGCTGACACTATTCGGAATCTTCCCCAAAGAGCTAGCGACCACCGGCAGAGCCTGCCTCCGCCGTCCGTGGCCCCGACCAAAACTCCGCTCCCCGCCCCACTGCACTGTCGTGGTTGCGCCGCCCCCGGGCCAATCCACAAAGACTTGCCGTCATCCAGATCTGGCGGCGGCAATACCTTCAACCCATGCAACTCTAAGATAGCCATCTAAGCGTTGTTTCCGTGGCGAACTTGTGCCACTGCACCCTTACGTTAGACACCAGCCAACCGGCAGCCTAGGAGCTCCGCCGCCTCGAGGGGTGCTGCTTCCCATTGGGAATCAATTGGCCTAGAATAAAAATTCACACAACTGACGCCTAAATAAAGTGATTTGAGATGAGGGTGCGACCTATCTGGCGGCCCGGTGAAGTAGGCAGTTCCAGCTGCCGAGTCGGTGAGGCCGGCGCGGTTGCGGTGGCTACCGGTGGCAGGGAAGCAGAGATGTCGCGACGGTCGACGGCTATGGGGAAGCAGCGCCGGTGCTGTGGACGGATCCGAAGTTGGAGCCGCTCCGGTGCCGTGAACAACGGCGGGGGTGAATCGGCTCCGGTACGGTTCACGCGGCCGTCATCGAGGCAGCTCCAGCAGCACGTAGTAAGAGGCACACGGCCCAGTGCACGATGGCAAATGGACAGCGTCTCCGGCATTAGGGTGGAGGGCGGCTGTGAATTTGGTGCGGTGGGGGGCGCCATGGAGGAGGGGCTGAGGTTTCGCGGCTGGGGAGAAGGGAGCTTACGGGGAGAAGGTGATTTGGCGCCCACGAGGTATGAATGGGGAACTGGCAGGGGAGTGGAACCATGTCTTACGGACACATTTGTCTAAAATGTGTGTGTGGGGGGGGGGGAGTTACAGTTCTACCCCTGCCTTTAGGCTTCTCGGCTTGGGTCTGTGTACTGAGGGTCAGGGATAGTAGAGTAACTTTGGTTCTCCCAAGTAATGGGCGCGAGCGATTTAGGGCGAGGAGGGCGTGTTTTGAAATATAGTGGGCGTGAGCGATTTCGGGCAAGGAGAGCGTGTTTTGAAATAGTGGGTGCGAGCTATTTCGGGCGAGGAGAGCGTGTTTTGCCGACCATGGTTTATGAATTATTAGGCACATGTCATTTCGGCCGAGGAGAAGGCTCGCTTGGATGAAGTTACGAACCTACCCTCAATGTACAACGGGAAAATTGATGCGTGTCCCACATAGGCCGGTAATTTCACGTCTCCCATTTATTTGCTCGTGCGAATTCCACCGAGCAGAGGGTGTTTAACGGTTCGTTCAAATTTTGGGAGAACGAGCATCCACGTCTACCTTACCAAGTCGATTCGAATCAAATTTTGAAATATTAGCTTGCCACTTCTTTTTTAGATGGAGAGATGATGCTCGGGAGTAATGTGTTTTTACATGCTCGTTGCTAGCGATTTACTATATGACAAATAGTTGACCCACTCAAAAACGGGAATCAAACCCAAAATGAAATATCTCGATTCAATGAAATAGCTCGTTCACCAGGTCAAAATAGTGAACTAAATCCAAAATTGAACACCTCAATCGAGTAGCATGTTGTACAGTATTATAGTACTCCATGAACATGTTGAAAGTCAAATTAATGAACTTGTTTGATATATGCATATCTCCGTTCATGTGTGGATTGCAGACAACATGTTCTCCAATTTAAATATTTGAATGCAAGTTTATATCGAAACATGATTTATATCAGTCTTTGATGCATAAAACGCGACCTGCCCCTCTCCCGGACTCCTGCTCTCTCTCTCTCTCTCTCGCCGAAAATCTTCAATTCTGTCGCACGCATCCAACACACAAACCTTGTTGGTCCCTCTCCCTCTCCCTCCATCTCTCTCTTTGTGTGTGTGTGGGGGGGGGGGTCTTTCTAGTTCGCATGCATATATACTCCATCTATAGGTCTCTCTCGCACACTATGTATGATTCTCTAGTCCAAGCTAAATATCTTGGGTGCACTCATCGTACGCACACAAATTCCTTGGCTCGTTGCCCGTAACTCTCTCACGCACCACTCTGTCGTCTCGGAGCTCTTCCCTCTCTCTCTCAAACTCTCCATCTCCCTGGGTCACACATACACATGCATATCTCACTCGCACTTGATAGACCCATCTAAAACTCTGTCTCTCTCCCTCGTTCTCTCTCCATCTCATACACACACACACAATCTCATGCCTAGCCAAGTATGGTGGTCTCTCACTCAATTGTAGGCACACGCAGTCCCCCTATATGTATATGACTAGCTAATCTTAGTCTCCATCACAAACATGTGCATGGTCTATCTCGATTTTTCTCGGGGCATCTTTCTATCACGCACACACCTCCCTCGATCTCCCACCCATATAGTCCCCTCACGATCTCGAGGGGATCTCTCTATCACAAACACACCCTCTCTCCCTCCCCATGCATCCATGTTCTCCATGTGTCCCTCTTGACCTTTGTTCCTTGTTGGCCAGGCCTGTATTAGACATGTGCTATAGGGGTGTCTCTCTCCGTTGCAAACAATCACACACTAGCTATCTTTGTGTATCTCCTCACCTCGCTTTTCTATCTCGGAGATGCATGCGTGATATGTTTGCATAAGAAACAAAAAAACACACCCTCTCTAATTTATCGTTTGTTGTCCCTTTCTCTTTCACACACATACTCTTTTTGCACACTCACTCATTCTCCTTCACACGCACTTGATCTCTGTCGACTTAGGCACTCTCTTCGGTCCATAGCATATAGATTTATTGAAAAGTCAAACATCACAAAGTTTGACCATGTACGTGGAGAAAATCATTTACGTCTATAACGACAAACATATACCATTAGATTCATCATGAGATGTAGTTTCGTATGATGTATCTTTGGTATTGTAGATATAAATAACATTTGCGTAAACTTGGTCAAAGTTTCCAACGTTCGACTTCTAAAAAATTTACATGCACTGCATTATTGAGCGGATGAAATATCTCTTTCCCCCTCTCAGCTATCTGACGCACCACTCAGCCTTATAGGGGCTCCTCTATCTCTCTCAAACTTTATATCTCCCTGGTTCACATATACACATGTCTCGCTCGCGCTACATATAGACCCATCCAACACTCTCCGCCCTTGTTCTCTCTCTATGTGACGCGCACCCCCGTGAGTACCATAATCCCTCACTCCATCATAGGCGCACACACTCCCCCCTAAGTATGATTATCTCTCACTAGCCATCAGGAACACACGTATTGTCTCCTTCCATCCATACGTCTATCTCGATATCTCTCGGGGTATCTTCTATCGTGCACACACCTTGTCACTCGATCTCCCACCCATGTAGTCCCATCACGATCTCCAGGGGTCTCTCTATGACAAACATACACTCTCTCCTCCGCATGTCTGCATTTTCTCTGTACGTCTCTCTCGACCTCTCTCCCTTGTTTGTTAGACCCCTCTTGGCCACGTGCTAGGGGTCTTTCTCTCTCAGTTGCAAACAACCACACACTATCTCCTCACCTTGCTTCTATTGTCGAAGATGCATGTGTGATATGTTTGCATAAGACACACACGCTTTTTCTCTACTTTTATCGTGTGTTTTCCATGTCTCTTTCACACACGCACACACACTTTTTCCAGTCACTCTTTCTATTTCACACACACTCTCTCTAGTTAGGTACTCTCTCACGTCCATAAGCATATGGATGTTTTGAAAAGTCAAACCTCAGAAAAGTTAGACCATGTATATGTGGAGAAAAACATTTACATCTGGAACGATCATTAGGTTCATCACAACATGTACTTACTTCATACTATCATTTATCATTGGTATTGTAGATATAAGTAATTTCTTTATAAACTTGGTCAAAGTTTCAAAAGTTTGACTTTAAGAAAAATGTTGGCACTACATTATCGAAGGGAGGGAGTAGTTCTTTCTCTCTCTCTGCTATCTCTCACGGACCTCCCCTCTCACTCGAACTCTCTATACCGATGGATTATACGCTCACTGTGTCAGCGTATAGCTCCGTATATTGTTTAGTTGACCGGTCAACCAGTCCACATGCCACCTTGTCAGCTCGTGTTCTCTATCTTCGTGTGCTGGCCCATGTGGCAGTGGGTGAAAATAAATAAACTAGAGGTCCATCTGACACGCGGTGAAGTAAACAAAGTTGAAACCACTCGGGGTAGCACCCCACATGGTAGTAAATTGAGGGCGCATTGAGGACACACTTCTTCCGCGTGAAGGACACACTCATACACAATTCACCACTTCGCGACGGCATGCACAGAAGGACGCACTCGCGCACGCCCAGCCGGCCAGCACACAACAAACACCACCACACATGTACACCGGCGTCACCGCCGGTTGAGATGGACGGCGAGGCAGCCAACAAGCGGAGGCGGCTCGAGCCAAAACCGCATCCGGCGAGCCTAGACTTCAGCAGCAGCCTCCCTGACGACATGCTGCTCGTCATCATCGGCCTCCTCCCCACCAAATTTGTCGTGCGGATTGCCTGCTCTCCCGGCGGTGGCGCCCCCTCTGGCGCCGCATCCCCCTCAACCTCACCGTCGACAGCTGCCTCTACGACAGGGATTGAAAACGCATGGCTGCAGTCTCCAAGATCCTTTCATCGCACCCTGGGCCAGCCAGACGCCTTGACATCCGCATGTTCAGTACCAACTGCAAGGTCCAAGCCAAGTTCGACAAGTGGTTCTTATCCCTCGCCCTAGATCAATTTGAGGAGCTCAGCTTTGAAGCTGGACGATGTCGCTATCTGCCGCCGTCCGCGCTCCGCCTCACGCCAACGCTGCGCCGCGCCAGCTTCAGCTCCTGCTATCTTCCCCAGATTAATGCCACGCCCGCCCTTCTTCTCCCTCAACTCAAGAAGCTCGACCTCTTCGACGTTGTCATCTCGAAGAAGGCTATGGAGAACCTGTTCCACAGCTTCACTGCGCTCGAGTACCTTCGTCTTGAGCAGATTCACGGGTTCATTAGCCTCCACATCGCCTCGACGAATCTCCGATGGATTTATGTGTCTTGCTGGCCCCGCAACAAGACATCAATTGGGAAGAGATCACTCCAGCTAATCCACGTTATGGTCATTGAGAATGCGCCTTGAGAGATTGCTTTTATCCGATCGAGAAGGTCCAACAAAAATCAGGGTCATTGACGCGCCGAAATTGACAGCGTTGGTGTACTCGTCTGCCAAATTCTCCAAACTCTTTCTCGGATCTGTAATCGTTTAGGTACAACACTCATCTTCTTCTCCGTCTTCTTGAAATTCACATTTTTAAATTTCTTCTTGATGTATTTACGACCGTCTTCCAGAAAATGATTCCCACAAGCTTGACCCAGTCTATGCACACAGTGAAGATCTTGGCAATAAAATCTATCGGCCCCAATCTGGATCAAGTTGTTGGATTCCTTACATGGTTTCTATGCACGGAGAAGCTACTCATCAAGGTGAAAGTTCTTTCCTATTAGTAAACGATAATCACAACGTAGCTCAATTTTTTCGTAATTTTCCCAAATTACGATGACAAGTGTAGTGTTCAAAACTGCAGCTACGCACTGCACCGAAAGAAATGTTTTTAGTATTTTTTCTCACGTGATCACCTGCATCATTTTTTCGTTGTACTACTATAGTAGCCTAGGCTAGTCATAGTGGAAAGTAACTTAGACTAGTAACTCTATGGTTACCCTAATAGCAAGTACTACCTCCGTCCTGGTTTACTCTTCCTATTTTGTAGTATCAAAATTTGACCATAGATTTAACTGACAAAATGTTAATGCATGTCACTAAAAATTATATCATTGGATTTGTATTTGAACATAATTTCAAATGGTATAATTTTTGGTGACATGTATTGGCATTTTCTTAGGTAAATCTATGGTCAAAATTTTACACTAAATACGAGGTAGTACAAAAGTGGGCTATAACGGCCCTCCACTATGTAGGCCAAAACACGTGCCAAATTCACTTGTGATGCATTTGGCATCGATGCCCCTCCATTGCTCACGTGGTGCCCAATCTAGAACACCTACTTTGCTCCGGTGCCAAATTAACTCACGCAATGAAAAAACACTTGCGTGAGAGAGAGAGGACTGAGGCAATAAAAAACACTTGTTTGGGAGAGTGAGAGGCTGGTGTAGTTAGTTTGATTGATTTGGTTATACATGTGGGTCTGTGTGCACAGCGGTGCCAACTCTCTCACATTGCGAGAGCGGTGCCAAAATATTTTGATCTGACATCGATGCGTATTATGTGGCATATTTTTGAGAAATATGGCATCGACCACATAGTGGAAGGCAAAAAATGCCCAAGCTCTTCATGTGCTCCTAGGTAAATGAGAGGAAAGAGAAAGAGAGAGAGATTGAGTGCAAACATATCACTAGCCAGCCAACCCTATCGTATGAGCGAATGATATTGGTAGCTCTTGATGACACGACAATCTTATACGACCAGCTGCTCTAATATGTTCTCTTCTTTTGCAGATAAAAAAAGACCCAAAAGTGAAAAATGTGCTGCACTATAACAATCTCATCGAATGCCTTGATCTCCATCTTACAGAAATTGATTTGATCGACTACCGAGGCAGCACATCTGAGATTAAATTGGCCAGGTTCTTTGTTCTGGAGGCAAGTGTGCTCAAGGTAATGAGGTTTGGCGTTCTCTGGCGCAACAATGAATGGCGTGCTGATCACCGCAAGCGTCTAAGCCTAAATGACAAAGTCTCCGCAGAAGCTAAATTTGTTTTTGAAACATCAAGTGGCCAGAGACTCAAAAATTTATTTGCCCATTAGTGACTTGTCAGGGCGGTGGATTTTAGTTTGTACGATAATGCTGCATCCACCTAAAGTAACGAAAGTTCTTACGTAAACTTCCTAGTAATTCCCTCTTCGTAGGTGCAGCATTACTCCTAACATTTGTAATATCAGTTTGAAAGTTGTAATATTGCCATGTCCTATTCCTGCGTTTTCAAAATCCTGCGGATCAAAGAGGTCCTGAGTTGGTGATGATGTTGTGCCTGCCATCTTTCACCAATAGCCGTCGGATCTAGATCTGACGCATACAAACCAAACTTCTCCAGTTTTGCAAAAAGATGCCCGCACTTGTTCCCTATTTACAAACAACTCATTGTCTCTCACAATCAGCCTTATCTCCTCCCCACCACATCTAGAAGGCCATGGAAAAATCTGGCGCGATGGCCGCTGCCGGCGCCGTCCACCCCCAATCTTGGTGTTCGTGCAATGCACGGGCATCTACGCATGGGAAATTTTGTCGAACACGGCTAGTTGTAAGCAGGCTAGCTCTACAACCATGATGATAGTGACTGCAGACGGTGAGGTTGACTATGGTATGCCGAAGACGGTGCCTATACTCAGGTGTCATCTTCGGTGCAGGGTCTTATTACTTCACTGTGAGGAGCAACACGTAATAATTTGACCAACGGGTATTACAGTGCTACTACATTGGTAGTACTACTACTAGTACTATCACCACCGTCTGGATTTAATAGTACTACCACGTCCATCTGGATTTAGTATTTGACTAGCAATATCTAGTAATGCATGGCACAAAAAATGTACTACTCCCTCTATAAATAAATACATGGTGTATTGTTTTATTCCTTCCGGTAGATGGCTCAAATCTGAAGTCTCATCAATCAGACTACTATTGTACTCACCGAGCGCTCAGGTTTGTAAGCTACCAACAAAAAATTGCAATCAAATACTACTATTGTACTTCCTTCGTACTGGTGCATTAGTCACGTTACGAAAACCAAATAGTAATCCCAAACCTTTTAGGCGCGGTGCATTAACTACCCACCTCGTTCCCTGTTTTTTGCAACGAAAAAAGAAATCACCCAATACGAGACGTGGGGTGCGTATGCATCCAATGACTTGAGACTACTTCCTCCATCTAGGTGTATAAGTCATCTTAGACTAGCCATAGTGGGAGTAACTTCAGCAGTAACAACGAGTCCAACTCATCAAATTTGCTTATGTGGCAATGAGTTAATGAGGAGAGAGGTAGTTTGAGTAACTTAGGTAGTTACTGTAACATCACATGTCCCAATGCAATATGAGTCTATAACCTAATAAATGCAGCTTTGCATGACACCACACTTATATTACTACCCACTATGAAGGTAGTAACATAGTCTAGGGACATGTGTATGTTACTAGTGTACGTTACCCTCCATTGTGGCTAGTCTTAGAGCAAGTGAAAAAGAGGAGCGGGCTCTCATGCAAGAGCCTAGCTATATGCGGATTCCTAGGCCGATAGTACAATAAATATGAAGAAAGAGAGAGAGAAGATGAGAAAAAGTAGCACTCTTATAGCCAGCCTTATAGCTAACCTTATTGTATGAGTGGCTACAAGTGATGGCTCTATATGACATGGCAACATCATATAGCCACCAGCTGGCTATACTATTAACCATGCTCTTAGGTTGTGCACCGTGACCAAGATGAAGGGGAAAGCGAGATAACTTAATGTCTTTTTGCTAATTAATAGGATTACCTGCAATGAACTAACCACTTCATGTCATGTTTGGTAGTCTCAAGTCATTGAAAGCATGCACGGCCCACATCTCTCATTGGTTGATATGTCATGAAATAAGAAACGAGGAGGGAGTTAATGTACCGTGCCTAAGTGTTTTGGGATTATTTGGTTTTCATAAGGTGACTTACACAACATTTTTGGTTACATGCATTAACATTTTATTAGTTAAATCAAAGGTCAAAACTTGGCGCAAAATGCAAAGGGGACCAATAAACCAGTAAACATCAAAGTTCTCTCGTTTGGCCCCAACTAGAGGTCCGGTGAGATGACTATACTGCACCGGCACGGAGGGGGACACAACTTCATTGACTTACTGCAGCTGCCTTTGGGTGTATGACACGTGGGCCCAACAGGTGGCTGGCCCACCTGTCATACAGCCAAAGGCAGGTGGAGTAGAGGGCCGAGGAGTAGATAGTCAACACACACGTGAATGCAACGCATTCTGCACTTCTCATGTAAAGGCTCCCGGCCATTCCAATCTACGAAATCCTATGCACCTACACACCCTAACCAAGGGCAAGAGTGATCACTCCAATCGCAAGATCAGTTGACTAGAAGCTAGACCCATGGAGGCGATGAGCGAGCATCAGCCGGCTGTGCCAGATGATCCACGACGCCGGCCTGCGGCCCGGCATCGAGGAACGTCTCCAAGTCGTGCTTGAGGCCGCCAGGGCGACAGGCCGCTTGGACGACAACTTTGTCTCCTTGTTCGACGAGGTCCTCGCCGGCTTCCTCGACAAGTTCACCGTCGTCAAGAAGCCCGCGGATGACCTTGACGTACGCCTCCAGCCCACGCGCCCAGGCTCTGCGATGCCCTCCACGCTCAACGGCCTCTATGGTGACAACCTCTTCGACGCACTGGTTGCCCTGCGACTACCTGCCGTCGTGCCGGAGAATGTCCACCTCGAAGTCGCACTCGCTGCGCAGCGCCTGGCGCAACAAGACACCATCGACATAATCACCCATCTCTACGCGCAAATCGTCCACAAGGACTACTACATCCAAGAGGAGGACGATAGGACACTGGCCTTCTTGGACTGCAGGGAAACCTTGGATGGCATTGTTCAGAAGCACATTGAGCTCACCGCCAACGCCGCTCCTCCTCACACGTCGGTTGGTGACCCGGCGCACTAGGGCGTGAGGATGTCGTTGATGGATCCGTATGTATCTTTATCTTTCCGTCAAATCCATGTAGTAGTATATGGTACTACTAGTAAATATCTTACCTTTCGCATCAACTTCATAATTTTCGTACGTACTCCATGCATGAACCGCGCCAAAACCAAACTTATCATTACACTAGGGAAAATCGTTATTTCTATCCATCGGTCACGCCATGGAGCAGAACCAAATTTTACAAGTTACAAGTTCAAAAGGAAAAGCCTGCCGTGTTCGCGTCGCACCCCCACATGGTTGGTCCGGCACGCTGCTCAAGGGGGAATGCGTGCTGTGTTGCATTTTCATTTATAAGTGGGACCGCAGGTGAGCAAACCGACTATCGGAAAAACCCCACCCCGCCCACCGCGCGATGGATGAGAAAACAGGAGGGAGAAGAGATGGTTGTAGCACAGACTCCAAGAAAATTGGTGTCGGATGGGACTCGTGTGGGTGGTGTGTGCCGTACTGCTAGACGTGAATGCTAGTTATGGCCCATGCCACCCCACTATATCGAGCCTATATCGAGGTGCTGGTTACGTAGAACAAATTTCCCGGAGTCCGTGCTTAGCCCTCCTCTATCTCTCTTCTCAGCCAGCCAGTTGACGCGCGGAGCCCATCGTCTGTTTGCTCACATGCGGCCCCACATGTCAGTGAAAACGCAAGAGGACCCATTGAACCTGCACATCTTTCACCTCGACCTGCTGGTGATAAAAAACAAATCCAATAAAGATCTTCGGTGGCCGCTTTTGGAGTTACTCAAGAGTAGTAAGAGTCTATTTACAGTTTAACCCAAGATGCACATCACGTGGCTTCAACTACCACTCCATTTTCTTGCATGACACGACCTGGATGCTGGATGTCCCACGTGTCGGCAAAAGGAGGAAGAACTCGACCAAATCTTCTCCACATTTAGACCGGAGGAGTGGGAAACACGGCAAGCCCTGTGCGTACATCATACTACGTACAAGCCCACCTCACGCAGTCACGCTATCACCATATTTCTCGGCCTCCGTGTGACACCTAGCTCTATTTGATCTAACTAGAACTAACTATTGGTTGGCTCTATGCACTACAAAAAAAATACACTTCCGTGATGATATGTGTTTGTCACAGTAGGTCATGTTTTCTGTCATGCATGTACATCCATGACAAATTTATGACAGAATCAAGATAGTCATACCTGTGCTGTCGTAGAAGTGTTCCATGACATTACCAAAATTATCATCACGGAAGTGTCCACTTCCATGATGATAAATCACGCGTCACACAAGTGCTTTCGTCAAGGGTGACCGACACGTGGCATCCACCGTAACGGAACGTCGTTAAGCTGTCGGGTCCGGTTTTGGATCCGATAACCCGTTAAAAGCCCGGACCAATGGGGATTTTCCACGTGTAAAATCATCATTGGCTGTAGGAAACACATGTCAGCTCGGCGTTGGCATAGGTGTCACTCATCCAATGGGCGAGAGGCTCCTATGATATGTTAACACGTGGACCGGCCCAAAAGTGGCCCATAAAGTTTAAATGGGCCGGCCCAACTAAAGGCCGACAAGATTTTGCGGACCAGAATGGGCCGGCCCAGCTAAAGGCCCACAAGATTTTGCGGGCCATAATGGGCCGGCCCAGGTAAAGGCCCACAAGATTTTTGCGGGCCATAATGGGCCGGCCCAGGTGAAGGCCCACAAGATTTTTGTGGACCATAATGGGCCGACCCAGCTAAAGGCCCACGAGATTTCGCTGACATTAATGGGCCGGCCCAGCTGTAGGCCCACAAAATTTTGAGGACCCTAGTAGGCCGGCCCATTAACTGGTTGCCATGTTTTGGGCCAAATGCCGGCCCATATTTGATCCGGTCCATTAATGGCCTGCCACGTTCCGAGCCTAATAATGGCCCATATGAGATCCGGCCCGTTAAAAGCCTACCATGTTCTGGGCCAAATTACGGCCCAGATCAGGTCCGGCCCTTTAAGAGGCTTTGGGCTAAATTATGGCCCATATCAGATTCGGCCCGTCGATTGGACGCTATGCTTTTGGGCCCACTTGCTAAAGGCCCATTTAGTAATTCGGCCTGATATTAGTTTCGGCCTGTTAAGGGCCCGTTTAACATTTTGGCCCTATATTAATTTCGGCCTGTTAAAAGCCCGTCATATAGTTGGGCCTAACTACGACCCAGTTTGCATCTGGCCTGCTCGCAGCCGATAATCTGATTGGGCCAAACAAGGATCGAGACAATTTTGGCCTGTTATAAGCCCATGATTTGATTTGCACATTCATGGGCCGGGGTCTATTTCGGCCTGTTGCCGTCCCGTGAGCTGTTTGGCACGTTTCAGGCCCAACCTACTTTTCAGCCTCCTAAAGGCCTATTGAGTTTTCTTGGGAAAATAGGGCCGACGGTTTACTCGGCCTATTAAAGGCCTGAATCTACTAGTGGGCCAGTTTACATTTAGGCCTGTTAACGGACCAAGATGACGGGGCCCATGATGCGGATCATACATGGTGATTTGCATGATGGACGTTTGGCCGGTTTACTGCGAAGACAGGATATATATACAGTAAAATAACTGCAGCATCGTGAATAAGAAAAAAAAAACCTAGACTATACAATAAAGAAATTATGGCATATTACATCCACTGGGCATCAAAGTTCGCCACTATGATAATAAAGCACAAGCAGACAGCAAATTACATACACTGGCATCAAAGATCGCCACCAGTGCAACTAAACACGCCGACAAAATAATATACAAAACCGACAGCACTTCAATAGAGTTCAAGAAAGGTTAGCCCTGCTCGGGAGCTGCAGCGCAAGCAGCTGAGCAAGCTGGTGAGACTGCACTTGTTTGACACTTATATCCTCCTCACTCTGAAAGATAAACAAGCAGACAGATGACATGTTTTGCATATAAGTATCAGTGCTGGCAATTCATCACATTTCTTACTGACGAATAAAGTGACACAGTTTAAAATAGCATTAACACAATATGGTATTGTTTAGGTCAAGACATGGCAGGAAATGACATTGTGAAGGAGTTGGCAGCTTCACGACACCACTGGATTACAGATCAAGAACTCATAAGTATCAATGGTTAGTGTGCTGTCAATTTATCCCACTTCAGATTGGCAAAATAAGATCA
The DNA here is from genome assembly GCF_018294505.1 of Triticum aestivum. Lineage (NCBI taxonomy): Eukaryota > Viridiplantae > Streptophyta > Magnoliopsida > Poales > Poaceae > Triticum > Triticum aestivum. Next base: position 147,273,321 of record NC_057799.1, on the reverse strand, counting down.
CTTGCTCTATATAGTTTAATTTACATGGTATGAAGAAGGAACTTGGTTGTACAACTGAAAACTTAAATTGAGAAGGACAAACTTTTGTTTATGAACTGGAGTACATAATAAACTTTAAACATGCGATTTGAGGCAAACACCAAAAATAAACAGCTGTTGCAGTCATGCCTAACCAAATATACACAACAAAGTTTGAAGGCTTGAGAAGGACAAACTTACATTATTGGTGAAGGCAGGCTCTATAAAGCCCTTGTCCATGCTGATGGGGGGGGGCAATTCAAGAAGTTTACCACAGAATCTTCTTCATAAGCATTGCCTTTATTCTACATTTTGTTAAGAGTAAATATAGATGTGACAATATAAGAAAAAATGGAGAATATTTAAGATAAGATGAAGAGTGATGCTACATAACCAAGTAGCTATAAATGTAAGTACAGCGATATAGGCAAAAGGTACATCCAAGAGCAATGCATAGCTAAACTTCTTCAGTACCATCGGTGTTATTCAACCTTATGGTAAGAGTAAATATAGATCTTATGTGTAGAAAATGGTGGGTAAAGGAAAATAAGCTGCAGAGTGATGGTACATGAACAACTACCTGTCAATATAAGTACACTGATAAAGGACAGCAGGTACTTACAAGAACAATGCAGAGCTAAAAAATTTCATTGGCATTGGATATATTCTAGACTAATGTAACCATTCATACAGATCAGATAATTTGGAGTGAACAATTGATAAGCAAGCTATCATGCATACTGCTATCACATAATGAACCAGGTATGTATGCAAGTACAGTGATACATGACAACAGGTACTAACAAGAGCAAAGCAGCGGGCAACATATTTGCGATATCCTGTCGTTCTTTTCAAACCAGAATTATTTTTTGAGGAAATTTCCTGCAAAAAATATCCGTAAGGCACATGCGAAAAAGTAGAAGTTCAAATTGTCATGCGATATCATAGACAGTACCTCATCCTCGGAACGAGACCAGCGCATAATAAGGTTTTTCCATTCAATGTCTTCTAAATTTAGCACAGGAGACTTCACCAGAAATTCGTTTATAGACTTGCCGTCGAAGTGTGATTTCATCAGGTAACACCAATACTGCTGCAATGCTTCCTTGAAAAGTGCAAGCAAGCTTTGCTCGTCATGACTATCCAGATTGACCCTCGCCTACTTACAACAATGTAATGTTAATCATTGATGTGTTCAATCAGCAGAAAACAGGAAAATAATCACCATGAATAATAGCACTTACATGTAACTGGGACAGGAAGATGTGAAAATGGTGTTTGTCTTCACTATAATCTTCCAATGATGGGAGTATATGCACGTAGTCCCTAACAACATTGAAAGCATTATATTTTAAACTGGGAACAATTGGAATGGGGTTCCAATCTGTAGGAATTGACCGTCTCTGCAGTTGGGATAGGTCTTCGGCCGGTGGACTTGCTGTACTTTTTGCTGGAGTGGGATTTTTCTGTGGTACGGCTGGTGCTATGGCAACTGAAATCGGCATACCTTTTGCTGGAGTGCAGGTCCTGTGTGGTGGGGCTAGTGGTGTCGCCAGTGAAGTATGGGTACAGTCTGCTGGAGTCAGTCCTACGTTTTGTGTCATTGGTTGTACATCCAATATAAGTGGGGTGCTATCTGATTTCTCCGGCACAACCACGTTTTTCAAGGACTTTGCTGGTGCTCCTTCAGGTTCGGCAATCACCCTCTTCCTTTTTGATGTCTGATGCACAAGAACAACATTTGAGTGAAAAAACATGGTATGATGACAGATGGAATATGTATTGATAATGGATGGGCATGGCATCTCGACATATATGATGAGTAAACTAAGCAGATGGCGGTGCAACAAAGTAGAAGAAATGCAAGACAACATATGCAAGATAAGCGCAATCAATAAAACCTTGCCAAATTAGAGCAGTCACCTTGATGGGTGAACATGACATGCCATCTGCCTTTGACTCCTCGAGGTTAGAATAGTCATTAGGATCATATTCTGAACAAGAATCTACAGGTGGGGAGCGTATGAGTTTCATTGCATCCAGAATGGCACTCAATGCCTTGGTGCTAATTTTGTAAGTCATTGCAGTGTTCCACAATATTCTTCTGATGCGCGGATTCAGATATTCACTGTAATTACATATAATATCTGAGAACCATGAAAACATAAATAGTTGTGAGATTATCTTTGTAATGCAGAGGATATTCTAATATAGGGGCGCCCCTGTAAACACTTGTGTGCTATCACTGGATTCTGATGAGAGAGCTCATGTGTGCTGTAATATGGTGCGTGCATTTATATAATCTGGCACAAGTACACACAAAAATAGGCTCCAGAAGTAAGGATAGTTGGCAGATGATAGGTTCAAAATATACTGTATAGAGAGTTTATTGCCAAACCATGATAACAAGAGCACACAACAACTAGGCAGATCATAGTGTACATAAAAGGGGTACACCATAACCACGATATATAAATCGGGAAAGTGGAACTGGCTTGAAAATACGGTGTTGTATTGCCGCTAGTAATTGAAAGCCTATCGATCAAGTACATGCCAGCTCTATCAGCTGTTGACTGCAGATGTCCCTGCTCCCCTTCCTGACAAGGAACATACTGTACGTACTAAATACAGAATAACAAAAGAGGAACATGTTAAAGAACAGAAGAGGAAGCATATTCTTGAGGTTCCGCGTAATTGCTCACAATGTTGGTTGCCCACTCATGATGAATCACAGCGCCGAAAGAAATGCAATTCCATGCTGTCTCTCTATATCTGGCAATTTTGAACAAGAGTCATTAGGATCATATTCTGAACAAGAGTCAACAGGTGGGGAGCGTATGAGTTTCATTGCATCCAGAATGGCACTCAATGCCTTGGTGCGAATTTTGTAAGTCATTGCAGTGTTTAGCGTCAAGAGTGGACTGCTGCTAGTGCGACACGAAGCAGCTACACAGATCATAGTGTAGATATAATGGGAAAACCGTAAGCATCAGAGTAAAATCAGCAAAGTGGAACTTGCTGGAATATATGTGTGCTAGTATTGCCGGTACGGCTAGAACGGCTTCGGATACCAGCTCTCTTCAACTGAAGGTGCGGTACTATTAATATCAGTGTAATTCTCAAAGGTGACACAACTCCCCGCATTTCCTTGCTATTCTTATAGGATTCAAGTCGGTAGGCCACTACAAATCCTATTCCCATGTTTACAAAATCCTACGAATCAAAGAGGCCCGAAGAGTTCAAAGTGTCCATAATTACTGTCTCCCGGCCTTCTCTGGTGGCACCATCACCCAACTCTCCCTATCCTCATAAGCCCCCACTGGCCCGACATCGCTCGCCACTTATCCTCGCTCTAGCCACGTCCGCCATGCCCCCGCCCGTCCGCGATAGGCGATGCCGGAGGCGGTCACCGCCAGAAATTGTGTTTGGTTTTTCATCGGAAGGCAGACAGAGGGAGGAGGCATTCTATCGGTCTTTAGATGGCAATGCGGAGTATGAGGAGTTGTTGGAGCGCGACCGCCTGGCGGAGGAGCAGTGTATCGCCGATTTGCGCCGCTAGCGGGACATGGAGCAGCAGTGCACCGACGCTCTGAGTCGCGAGCAGAGCGCCCGCAACTGGGCCGACTACGTGGGGGACGGCACCCGGCAAATAGCCCTAGAGGCTGCCGGGCAGGCACGCGTTCATGATGCCAAATTTTACTACCAGCTCATCAAGTGGGTTTCTCGCTTAGAAGCCGAAGCTTCGGTGGACCACGCTGGCATGGAAAGGGGCAACGCGCACGAGCAACGCGCCTTATCACACCTCTGGAAAATCCGAGGCGAGGCGGAGGACGCCGGTGCCAGCGTTTAGCGTGTACTGCAGATGGCGGCCGACATCATCTAGTTAGCTAAGAGTAAGTTCGTACTTGTACACTACTAGAGTATTAGTGGGAGTAGATAGTTAACTTGGCTATGATGGTTGTCAACGTGGAAGTTTAGTACTCTATATCTGGATTAGACCTGTTACTTTGCTCTGAATGTTGAACTTTTCATTTGAACGTATGAAATGGGCTATTATTTGTTAAATGGGTTGTATTTTCCGCCACGGGTTTAGAGGCTGACTTGTGGGCCTACCAGGTTGATGCGTACACAATCAGGAGATGATTGTACGTGGAGAGGATGATAGCAGGGACCCACCAAGATCATGGCCGTATGCAAGCAAGTGCCTCCTTATTTGAAGCCGATAAAAAATGGCTCCTCCTAATGGATTTCTGACATCTGGGTCCCACGCCATTGTCAACGTAGTCAATAAACGAGAGAATTGCACAACGAGCGGCTGACACCAGGGACCGAGCAGCTCGCCCAGTTATTTTTGTTTTGGGTTAATTTAATAAATGTCACTCCAAATCTGGTGATTCCGAGAAATGCCACTGCAATTTCCAAACTTGAAATTGCCATTTCCACTGGCATTTTTCGAAGTTTGGAGTGGCGTTTTTCAAAGTTTGCAAAAATTGCAGTGGCGTTTTTCAAAGTTGAAAAAATTGCAGTGGCATTTTTCAAAGTTTGGAAATTGCAGTGGCATTTTTATGAATCGCTATAATTGGAGTGGCATTTATCTAATTTGTTTTTTAGATGGAGGCAGGGTGTCAACTGGGCTGTGCGGGGCACTCTGGCCTGTCTAGACAGCCTTTTCTTTTATGTTTACCACAGACCAGCCCGGTAGTTTTTTATCTTTCTGAAAATGGCTAGCCCAGTTTTTTTGTGCTTTGTCAAGTAAGTCACTTTGTCAAGCCTATTGGGCTGCAAATCTTTCAAGATGAGGAGAGCTTCATTCGGCTGGCCCAGAAAATGGCCTATCAGTAATGAGAAATGGGCTATACATTTTTAAAACACATCAAACCGGCAATTAGTTTCAATTTTTTTTATTTCGAGATTTTAAATTCCATTGATTTTTATGCGTGGACAATTTGTTGGATTTTATATTGATATACATTTATTTTTTAAATCAGTTTGAATGTGACTCGAAATTTCGGAATAAAAACAGTTCAGACCGCACAGAAATATGCAAAATTTCGTATAATTTTTTAACCGTGGCCACAATATGGGCTGTAATGCTAACAAAAAGAATTGGGCTCCAAAAAAGAACCTTAAGAATTAGCAAATGGGCTGTAAATTATTAGAAATAATGGCAGATGGGCTGTATGCTGTTTTCCACAGATTTGAGGGTTTCCTAAAAAAGGTTGACGCACAAGCAGTGACTGTTGGATGTCCATCCAACGGCCGTCGTGCTTCTTCAACCTCTGCTCTTCCTGCTCCAGCCGCTCAAACAAGCACCGGCGGGACTGCCTGCTCCCTCCTCCCGCGGCCGGCTATGCTGCCGCGCAGGCCTCACCACCCCACCGTACTCCCATCGCTGGCCTAGCCATCCCTCTACTCACCCACACCCGCTGTTATTCTCCGGCGATGGCAGACGAACCAGTAAACCCTCGTACTCCCCTCCGCATGGGAAACAACTGCCGAGTCTTCCTTGGCTCCATGTCATTCCCTTCCTAGGACTCGCCGTCGTCCACCGCCCTGGTGCTCTCGGCGTGGCGTGGTCAACGAACGACATCCATCGGAAGTGGACTGTACGTGGAGAGGCTGACAGCTGGGTCCACGGCCGCACGCAAGGAAATGCCTCCTTATTACGCGCAAAATAATGATTCCTCCACCTGACAGCTGGGACTCATCGGAAGGGCCTCTGTATTTCGAAAAAAAATGTTCCCCCCGCTGACAGGTCGGACCCACCAGCTATATCTTCGCACGCAAAGAAGTGCCTCCTTATTGCGCACAAAAAAATGAATACTCCCCCTGCTAGCTGGGACCCACCATAGCGGGAGGCTGAATTGTGGGCCTACTAAGTTGACTGGGATTGAGGGCTTTGTCAACTTAGTCAATATGAACGATTCTAGCTCCAGTGACCGTACGATGCCCATCCAACGGCTGTAGTGCTTCTTCCACCTCTGGTCTTCTTGCTCCAGCCACCCAAAGCAGCGCCGGTCGTGCCGCATGCTCCTGCCTCCCGTGGCCGGCTGTGATGCCGCAGAGGCCTCACCGCCCCTACTACTCCCACCGCTGGCCAGGCCATCCCTCTACTCACCCACACCCCCTGTTATTCTGCGGTGACGGCAGCCTCACACCGCAGCCGAACCAGTGAACCCTCGTACTCCCCTCCGCGTGGGCTTCCACTGCCGTGTCTTTCCCGGCTCCACGTCGTCCCCTTCCTAGGCCTCGCCATCGTCCACCGCCCTGGTGCTCTCGGCACGACGTGGTCAACGTGGTCAAGGAACGACTTCCATCGGAAGAGTACTGTACGTGGAGAGGCTGGCAGCTGGGTCCACGGCCGCAGCAAAGGAACTGCCTCATTATTGCGCAGAAAATAATGATTCCTCCACCCGACAGCAGGAATCCATCGGACGGGCCACCGTATTTCGTGAAAAAAACGTTTCCCCCTGACTGCTAGGACCCACTAGCTACATCTTCGCACGCAATGTCACGACCGGATTTTCGGGATATAATTTCCCAGAAAAACGGCCTTTGTGCTCACCAGCCCCAGGATTACTGTTAGCTGATGAGGCACCAACTTGATACAAGAATTCCAAGCAGGGTACAAAAATATGTAGTACAAGACCATTGTGGCCTAGGAGTACAACACTTGGTTTCTAATGGTTGAGGGCGGAAGCGGTTGGGTACATCTGTGTCTATGGGACTCCATTACCCACAAGAACAGCTGACCAGGATAACTCCTATCTTCGCGAGGCTGCTGTCATCAACACGTAGGTTCCGAGGCTGTCAGCGCGATGCTTATCTCCATGCGCGAGAATCTGGCCAAGACAATAGCCAGGGACAAGCCAGTGAGTACGTTTGAATGTACTCACAAACATTAAGAACACGGGTATAATATAATAAGGGACAATCATGCTCCGAAATGAATATGATCACAACGTCTGCCACGAAAGTCTGCGTTACTCGCATGCAGAGATAATATGAACATGTAGTACGTGGGTGAGTATTATGAAAGTACTCGCAAGATAGTTTGAACATAAGATATAACAAATGTAAACACGATGCATGAGGACGGATTTACAAGTGCAATCATACATAGAGGTAATGATGCATGGGAAAACAAAAGAGAAGTCGGGCGGTAGTCCTCCCGAAATCCCAAAAATAAATACTGGGTGCCAAGCGAGGGTCTGAATGACTCCTCGAGAGGAAAATGCAAGAGTAACCATGCCGCAGTCGGGCGTCTGAGCGACACCACAGAAAGGGCTTATAAAAGATAAATAAACGACAAGCATGCCGCAGTCGGGCGTCTGAGCGACACCACAGAAAGGGACTTATAAAAGAATAATCACAGTGAGTATCCAGGAGGTAGAACCATCCCAGGGATACTCAATAATATACATAATGTAAATGGTTAGTCCATAATAATAACAAAATTAAAACATGATCCTCAGATGTCACAGGTCATAAACACAAATCTGGTCTAGCCGTTTCTCCATCCGAAGACCGTCACTGAGATCTAGCTAATTCGTTCTCCATCCGAATACCGTTACTATGATCCAGTTAGCCGTGTCTCCATCCGAAAACCGTCACTGAGTTCTAGCTAATTCGTTCTCCATCCGAATACCGTTACTAGATTCAACTCAGACTGTGGTCCTTACTCAAGAACATGGCTATCCAACAGGATATATCCTCTGCAGAGGGAGTACTATTTTCCCACGAGTAACGGATTTACTTAGTCCATCGGGACTAATTCCGCCTACGGCCTTTTAATTGAAAACACGCCTGACCTGCACACACCAGCTTAACTCACCGATGTCTGGAATCACCCAAGACACCTGCCAAGCAAAACTCTAAGTGGGGAGGCTACAACCTCGACGTAGCATGGGATCAAATTTCTATGTGCGCGCTCTAAGGGGTGCCCCCCTCTCGGTCCCAACCGGAAACACCCATGCCCCCGGACCAAGTGGCATGCCTACCGGAGGCCTCCGGTATCTTCCACTATGGCCTCTCTGTACGGTGTGTGCTTTGGTAAAGGGTTGACAACTTACTGAACCATACCCTGTCTGTGACAGGGACAAGTGGTGGTACCAACAAATAGGGAAGCTACTAACCAAGACTCGACCTACGACCGACTCAGGTGGTCCAAGAATCCTCTGACAATATTACCATTAGTGGAACAAATCACCACTCATCAGGCCTCACCATGCCATACCAGACATACTCGTCTCGACGAGGGACTAGGGACAAGCTCATGTCTACCCAAGATCGCGACTTTCCCGGCTTCCTTCCGATATGCATGAGGAGCTCACGAGGGTGATCCAAATCACTAGTGTATCCATTGCTGACCACAAAAAATATCTCCAAAAAGCACTCATGCACGAGACTTTATCGTTACATAGAGATGACACATACTCCAAGTCAAATGGTGTTGTAATCGTATCAGAACACCTCAACAAAATATTATGCCAGAGTTCAAAAATGCTTGCCTTCAAGAGTATGCAAAGGATGCACTTTTTGAAAGCTTTCTCCCCTCTCCAAATTCCTATTTTGGAAAATATTAAAATAACAAATATTTTAAACACAGTACAAAAAGTTGCCTCAAATATTTTTGAAATAAATCTTAAAATAAACTAGATGAAATTTGAGAGAGGTAGGAAAAGGAATCAACTCATTTGGAGTTTTATTTTAAAAGTTATAGCCAGTCAAAGATCAGTCAAACTTATGTTTTAAAAAAACCATAAAAGAAAACGCTTCCGGGGAGAATACGTTTTCGAAGCAGAGAAGGCGTACTTGGGATTTTGCGCTATCCCTTAACCAGAGAGGGTGGGCGTGCGAGTCACTGACAGTGGGTCCAGGGGCCCACTGGTCAGGTTTGACCGTTCTCCCTCTCCCTCCTTTCTCTCTGCCCGAACGGTGGCGGGCCTCCGGCGATCGCCGGCGATGGACGGTAGCTCCCCACGGGGCCCCGAGGGCAGGGATGGATCCGCCAGACCGGGGCGGTCCTCCCGGTGGGCGCTAGGCAGGTGGGGACGGAGGAGATCACCAGCGGCGAGCTTCGCGGCGGACGGAGGTTCGGTAGCAAAGTGAGTTTTGGGCTCCGGTGGTCTCCGATCGAGGTTGGGTTGCTGGGCAGCTCCGCAAGGACCAGGGGAAGCTACTGGTGGCGTTGGTTGGGCGAGGGGGTGGCTGGCTGCGACGAATTGCATCGGAGCTCGGCGGCGGCCGAACTGGCCGGAGTTGGGGAAGATGGCTACTTCGGGTCGATCCACTGCTTGGGGAGAACTAGGGGGAAAACCTGGGGTCGCCTGAGTGCTCGGAGGGGCTCGGGGTTCCCTTTTATAGCGTGACGGGGCTGGCTCCGCGGCGGAGGATAAGAACGACGACAAGTCGCCGTTTTTGTAGCTGCAGGGCGTCGTGGCGGCGACGAACGCGTGCCGACGAGCTTCGGGATAAGATCGAGCTATTCACAGGGGCAGCTGGCGCGCTGGTGTGGTTTGGGCGGTGCCGAACATGGCAGAGGCCGCTGCCGACGCCGGCGTGCCGCCAAGGGCTCTGCTAGCAGTGCTGCAGGGTGCCAGAGATGGCGTGGAGAGGGGGCGAGCTAGTGCGCGGTTCAGCGGTGGCGCAGGGGCCAGGGACGGGTCGCGTCGAGTGCGGCAGTGCGGCGCGGCGGCTCAGTGCGCGCGCGTGCAAAACGTGCGCTCTGGGCGCGCCCAGAGCACGCACGGGACCTGCTCGACGAAATGCCAGGGCGGTCTAGAGCGCGAGGGTGGGGCTGGCAAATAACAGGACTAGGATAGAGGCAGCTAGGAGTCCAGTGGACAAGGTTGCTGGGTCATTGGAGCAAGTTCACAGTGCAAACTAGGAAACATGCCCAAAACTGACTGTGCACACCAAGTGCTCGACAGAATGCCAAGTGCACTTAGGCAACTCTTGGAGTGGCCAAAATCTCCAGATCAGGGTCTCTTTAGATGCAGATGATGAAGGCAAGATCATAAGTGCAAAACCAGAAACTTGTTAGTGCAAGTTTTGCAAAACTCCAGTTTTGGACAGAAAGAAAAAGGGTTTATTGCATGCACTTAAAAACCTCCAATGAGTCCATTCTCCTGGACTTAAGGGTTTTGAAGGGAGGGCTACAAGTAGGGAAAAGCTCAGGGTCACTAGAGCAAAATAAAATAAGGTTGCAGTACAAATCACCAAATTGGACCAGAATGCAAAAGAGGTTGATTCACTCAAATTTTTCAAAGAACATCACTGGGTTTTTGCATAGAGTTGAATTGTATGCATCCACTGACATCTCCAAACACTTGGAAGAATTTTTAAAGAAATATTTAGATGGGTTGTAGTACAAAAGTGCCTACTGGACCAGATTGGAAAAGTTGGTGTAGAGCTCAAAATCTCCAATGGCCAAGAGATATTTTTGCATAAAAGTGATGTGGAGACATCACATGACATCCCCAAATTTTGGTGGAAATTTTAAATGCATTTGTCAAATGGTTGTAGTGCAGAACAGGCTCCAAATTCAAAAGAAATCATTTTAAAAGAATAAAGCTCTGAGAAAACAAATCTTGCAATTTAAATCCACTGATAAAGAATTGTTTTTATAAAGAGGGCATATAAGTCCCAACAATACTCTTTGAAGGTTCTTCCCACTGGAGGTAAAAATCAATAATAACAAAAGGGTAAATCTTGACAAATGGAAAAATTTTATTTCCTGGCAAAATTTTAAATCAATAAATCAAGGTCAAAATTTTGGGGTGTCACACGCAAGGAAGTTCGTCCATATTACGGGTAAAAAAAATGATTCGCCCCCTGACTGCTGGGACCCACCAGCTACATCTTCGCACGCAAGGAAGTGCCTGGTAGTCGGGACCCACCTGGTCGAAGTGTACGTAGCGTTGTCATTCTGGTCACGAACGTGTACGTACATACTGGTCGATCGGTCTATCTGCAGGCTGCAGCAATGAACCGTGGCCGTGCAAGGAAGGGCACGTGTTGTAGTAGAGGTGCGCACGTGTCATAGTAGAGGCGCGCACGTAGCATGTCAGCAGTCCTGTTAATATCGTGTTCATGTACGTACAACGGCCAGGGTGCAAGAAAGTAAATACAGCCATGTACGTACATACGGGCGGGGTCTCGAACGCCTACTCGTGCATACGTACGGCCAGGGCTCGTGTACATGGCTGGGTCTGAACGGAGAAACTGCTTCATTGTCATGTTCATGGGTGGGCAACAGAACGCGTCGTGTTCATCGGGAGGCAACGAATACGCCGTGTTCATCGGGAGCCAACCGTCTTGGACGGAACAGCCGATCGAAACGAGGCATGGCGTACCGCAGAACGGAGGAAACGGCCTTGTGTTTAACCGGCCACGGTCGAAACGGGGTCCTGTTCATCGGGAGGGGTCTGGCGTACTGCAAAACGGAGGAAACAGACTTCTCTTGGACCTCCTGCGGTCGAAATAGGGTCCTGTTGATCGGGAGGGGTGTGGCATACCGCAAAACGGAGGAAACGGACTTGTGTTGGACTGCTACGGTCGAAACAGGGGGCCTGTTCATCGGGAGGGGTGTGGCGTACCGCAAAACGGGACTCCACGGGATACTGTTCATCTCCACTATCGACTGCCTCCACAGGCTAATGTTCATCCACCGTCGACCTCCTCCAGCCTCCACCTGCGACTGTTCATCCACGGGCTCCTGTTCATCTAGCCTCCACTGCTCCTCCACCGGCTACTGTTCAACTAGCCCTCTCCACGGGGTCCTGTTCAACCACCCCTCCATGGACTACTGTTCATCCAGCCCTCCACCGCTACTGTTCAACCAGCCCTCCACCGGCTACTATTCAACCTTCCCTCCACGAGGTCCTGTTCATCCAGCCCTCCGCGGGGTCATGTTCATCCACGCCCAACCGGCTCGATCGATCGGGGTCCTGTTCATCCAGCGGCAACGGCCTCTACTGCCATGGGGTCCTGTTCATCCAACCCCCCACTGGGAACTGTTCATCCAAACCCCCCCAACAACGCTCACTGTTCATCAAGGGAAGGAGGCAGCATGGTTCGATCACCTTTAGTTAATTAGCAGCAGTAGCGAAGGAATCCCTCGATCGGGTTCAGTTAACAGCTAGATCGATCGATCGCTCAAATTCAGTAACGCGTAGCCTGCAGTGCAATCGCTCAGGTTCAGTAGGCGAACACCTCGCTCGGGTTCAGTTAGAGCCCAACGCCTCACACCCACGCGCGTACGTGTACGAGAGAAATGCGCAAACCTCTGTGCATCACTCGCCCCCCGACCACCCATCGTAACTGGGAACTCCCCGATATTTTCCTCACCCTTGCTTCTACCACGCCTTTTTCCATCATGGACGGCCCAAAGAATGTCATGCAGCTGTGTTTCCAGCCTACCCAGGACGAAAAGCCCATTTTCTGTCATGATTTTTGTCATAGAAGTAGGAGCCCACCACATCTATGATGATACCGGGTTTTGTCACAATTATCATCATAGAAGTGTCATAAGCATGACCGGAAAAAAAAATCGTTCGGCCCAAAATGTCACGGATGTGTCTTTTTGTTGTTGTGAACCCCTGGGTATTTGATACCGGTTCAGTTGCTAAGATTAGTAACTCGAAATAGGAGTTGCAGAACAAATAGAGACTAGTTAAGGGCGAGTTGACGATGTGTGTTGGAAGTGATTCCAAGGTTGATACGATCACCATCGCACACTCCCTCTACTGTTGAACCTAAATAAATGTTATTTGGTGTTTGCATTGAGCATGAATATGATTGGATCATGTCTAAGTCAGAGAATTATTGTTGTTCTACTTACATGAATAAAACTTGCTATGGTCATACACCCAATATGAATGGTTAATTGAATCTCGATCGTAGTGATACACATATTCATAATATTGATGCCAAAAGATAATTTTTTTATTATGAGAGTGCAACATACTTGTGGCACTGCTGTTTAGGTCATACTGGTGTAAAATGCATGAAGAAACTCCATGCGGATGGACTTTTGGAATCACTTGATTATGAATCATTTGATACTTGCGAACCATGCCTCATGGGCAAGATGACTAAAACTCTGCTCTCTGAAACAATGGAGCGAGCTAATGACTTATTGGAAATAATACATACTGATGGATGCGGTCCAACGAGTGTTGAAGCACGCGGCGGGTATCGTTATTTTCTGACCTTCACAGATGATTTGAGTAGGTATGGGTATATATTCTTATTAAACACAAGTCTGAAACATTTGAAAAGTTCAAAGAATTTTAGAGTGAAGTAGAGAATCATCGTAACAAGAAAATAAAGTTTCTACGATCTGATCGCGGAAGCGAATATTTGAGTTACGAGTATGGCCATCATTTAAAACAATGTGGAATTGTTTCACAACTCACGCCACCTGGAACACCACAGCGTAATGGTGTGTCTGAACGTCGTAACCGTACTTTATTAGTTATGGTGCATTCTATGATGTCTCTTACCGATTTACCACTATCGTTTTGGGGTTATGCATTAGAGACAGCCGCATTCACGTTAAATAGGGCACTGTCTAAATCCATTGAGACGACACCGTATGAACTATGGTTTGGCAAGAAACCTAAGCTGTCATTTCCTAAAGTTTGGGGTTGCGACACTTATGTCAAAAGGCTTCAGCCTGATAAGCTCGAATCCAAATCAGAGAAGTGCGTCTTCATAGGATACCCTAAGGAAACAATTGGGTACACCTTCTACCATAGATCCGAAGGCAAGATCTTTGTTGCCGAGAATGGAACCTTTCTAGAGAAGAAGTTTCTCTCGAAAGAAGTGAGTGGGAGGAAAGTAGAACTTGATGAGGTAATTTTAACTTGTCTCGAATTGGAAAGTAGCACATCATAGAAAACTGTTCTCGTGATGCCTACACCAAGTAGAGAGGAAGCTAATGATAATGATCATGAAACGTCAGATCAAGTTGCTACTGAACCTCGTAGGTCAACCAGAGCACGATCCGCACTAGAGTGGTACGGTAATCCTGTCCTGGAAGTCATGTTACTAGACCAAGGCGAACCTACGAACTATGAAGAGCTATGATGAGCCCAGATTCCGACAGATGGCTTGAGGCCATGAAATCTGAGATAGGATCCATGTATGAGAACAAAGTGTGGACTTTGGTGGACTTGCTCGATGATCGGCAAGCCATTGAGAATAAATGGAACTTCAAGAAGAAGACAGACGCTGATGGTAATGTCACCATCTACAAAGCTCTACTTGTCGCAAAGGTTTTCGACAAGTTCAAGGGGTTGACTACGATGAGACCTTATCACCCATAGCAATGCTTAAGCCAGTCCGAATCATGTTAGCAATTGCCGCATTTTATAATTATGAAATATGGCAAATGGACGTCAAAACTGCATTCCTTAATGGATTTCTTAAAGAAGAGTTGTATATGATGCAACCAGAAGGTTTTTTCAATCCTAAAGGTGCTAACAAAGTGTGCAAGCTCCAGCAATCCATCTATGGACTGGTGCAAGCATCTCGGGGTTGGAATATACTCTTTGATGGTGTGATCAAAGCATATGGTTTTATACAGACTTATGGTGAAGCGTGTATTTATAAGAAAGTGAGTGGGAGTTCTGTAGCATTTCTGATATTATATGTGGATGACATATTGCTGATTGGAAATGATATAGAATTTCTGGATAGCATAAAAGGATACTTGAATAAGAATTTTTCAATAAAAGACGTCGGTGAAACTACTTACATATTAGGCATCAATATCTATAGAGATAGATCAAGACACTTGATAAGATTTTTAATTAGTACATACCTTGACAAGATTTTGAAGGAGTTCAAAATGGATCAGTCAAAGAAGGGGTTCTAGCCTGTATTGTAAGGTGTGAAGTTGAGTAAGACTCAAAGCCCGATCATGGCAGAAGATAGAGAGAGAATGAAAGTCATTCCCTATGCCTCAGCCATGGGTTCTATGAAGTATGCCATGTTGTGTTCCTTGCCATGAGTTTTGGCAAGGGGGTACAATAGTGATCCAGGAGTAGATCACTGGACAACGGTCAAAATTATCCTTAGAGGACTAAGGAAACATTTATTGGTTATAGAGGTGATAAAGAGTTCGTCGTAAAGAGTTACATCGATGCAAGCTTTGCCATCGATTCGGATGACTACGAGTCTCAATCTGGATACGTATTGAAAGTGGGAGCAATTAGCTAGAGTATCTCCGTGCAGAGCATTGTAGACATTGAAATTTGCAAAATACATACAGATCTGAATATGACAGACCCATTGACTAAACTTCTCTCACAAGCAAAACATGATCACACCTTAGTACTCTTTGGGTGTTAATCACATGGCGATGTGAACTAGATTATTGACTCTAGTAAACTCTTTGGCTGTTGGTCACATGGCGATGTGAACTATGGTATTAATCACATGGCGATGTGAACTAGATTATTGACTCTAGTGCAAGTGGGAGACTGATGGAAATATGCCCTAGAGGCAATAATAGAATGGTTATTATTATATTTCCTAAATCATGATAAAGGTTTATTATTCATGCTAGAACTGTATTGACCAGAAACTTAATTACATGTGTGGATACATAAACAAATACTGTGTCCCTAGTGAGCCTCTACTAGACTAGCTCATTGATCAAAGATGGTTAAGGTTTCCTAACCATAGACATGAGTTGTCATTTGATAACGGGATCACATCATTAGGAGAAGGATGTGATGGAAAAGATCCATCCGTTATCTTAGCATATTGATCATTCAGTTTATTGCTATTGCTTTCTTCATGTCAAATACATATTCCTTCGACTATGAGATTATGCAACTCCCGGATACGGGAGGAATACCTTGTGTGCTATCAAACGTCACAACGTAACTAGGTGCTCATAAAGATGCTCTACACATATCTCTGAAGGTGTTTCTTCAGTTGGCATAGATCAAGATTAGGATTTTTCACTCCGAGTATCGGAGAGGTATCTCTGGGCCCTCTCGATAATACACATCATAAGCGTGCAAGCAAATGACTAAGGAGTTATGATACGCCCATTTTGCATCATGCTTTTATATTGATATTTATTGCATTATGGGATGTTATTACACATTATATCACAATACTTATGCCTTTTCTATCTCATTTTACAAGGTTTACATGAAGAGGGAGAATGCCGACAGCTGGAATTCTGGGCTGGAAAAGGAGCAAATATTAGAGACCTAATCTGCACAACTCCAAAAGTCCTGAAACTTCATGGAGAATTATTTTGGAATATATAAAAATATTGGGCGAAGAAAGAACCAGAGGGGACCCATGATACGTCTCCGTCGTATCTAATTCTCCAAACACTTTTGCCCTTGTTTTGGACTCTAACTTGCATGATTTGAATGGAACTAACCCGGACTGACGCTGTTTTCAGCAGAATTGCCATGGTGTTATCTTTGTGCAGAAACAAAAGTTCTCGGAATGACCTGAAACTTCACGGAGATTATTTTTGGAAATAATGAAAATACTGGCGAAAGAATCAAGGCCAGGGGCCCCACACCCTTTACACGAGGGTGGGGGGCGCGCCCCCTGCCTCGTGTGTCCCTGGAGCTCCACCGAACTCAACTCCAACTCCATATATTCGTGTTCGGGGGGGAAAAAATTAGAGAAAAAGATTCATCACGTTTTACGATACGGAGCCGCCGCCAAGCCCTAAACTCTCTCGGGAGGGCTGATCTGGAGTCCATTCGGGGCTCCGGAGAGGGGAATCCGTCGCCATCGTCATCATCAACCATCCTCCATCACCAATTTCATGATGCTCACCGCCGTGCGTGAGTAATTCCATCGTAGGCTTGCTGGACGGTGATGGGTTGGCTGAGATTTATCATGTAATCGAGTTAGTTTTGTTAGGGTTTGATCCCTAGTATCCACTATGTTCTGAGATTGATATTGCTATGAATTTGCTATGCTTAATGCTTGTCACTAGGGCCCGAGTGCCGTGATTTCAGATCTGAATCTATTATGTTTTCATGAATATATATGAATTCTCGATCCTATCTTGCAAGTCTATAGTCACCTACTATGTGTTATGATCCGGCAACCCCGAAGTGACAATAATTGGGACCACTCCCGGTGATGGTCGTAGTTTGAGGAGTTCATGTATTCACTATGTGTTAATGCTTTGGTCCGGTACTCTATTAAAAGGAGACCTTAATATCCCTTAGTTTCCGATAGGACCCCGCTGCCACGGGAGGGTAGGACAAAAGATGTCATGCAAGGTCTTTTCCATAAGCACGTATGACTATATTCGGAATACATGCCTACATTACATTGATGAATTGGAGCTAGTTCTGTGTCACCCTATGTTATGACTGTTACATGATGAACCACGTCCGGCATAATTCTCCATCACCGATCCAATGCCTATGAGCTTTTCACATACTGTTCTTCGCTTATTTACTTTTCCGTTGCTACTGTTACAATCACTACAAAACCCAAAAATATTACTTTTGCTACCGTTACCGTTACTTCCATATTACTTAGCTACTAAATACCTTGCTGCAGATATTAAGTTATCCAGGTGTGGTTGAATTGACAACTCAACTGCTAATACTTGAGAATATTCTTTGGCTCCCCTTGTGTCGAATCAATAAATTTGGGTTGAATACTCTACCCTCGAAAACTGTTGCGATCCCCTATACTTGTGGGTTATCAAGACTATTTTCTGGCGCCGTTGCCGGGGAGCATAGCTCTATTCTTTGAGTCACTTGAGATTTATATCTGCTGGTCACTATGAAGAACTTGAAAGACGCGATAACAAAAATTTATCCCTCAACTACGAGGGGAGGTAAGGAACTGCCATCTAGCTCTGCACTTGATTCACCTTTTGTTTCGAGTAAGCTTGCGACACCTAAACCTGCTTCTGTTATTAATTCTGGTATGTCGCATGTTATTGATGATGCCACTTCTGCTATGCATGATACTTATGATGAAACTACTTCTATGCTTGATACTACTGTGCCACTTGGTGAATTTCTTGATGAACAACTTGCTAGGGCTAGAGAGAATGAAATTATTGAAACTGATAATATTGATGAAAGTGATGATGAAGATTCTCCCCTAGATATGAATTGCCTGTTGTGCCTGGGGGCTATGTTATGGATGAAGAAACTGCTAGAGACTTTCTTGCTTGCAATGATAGAAGTGATCTTAAGAAATTATTAGCTAAGCTGAAACAAAAATCTCTGAATGCTAGAATGAAATATGATCCTGCTTATGCTACTTCACCTATCTTTGTTACTGATAAGGATTATGAATTCTCTGTCGACCCTGATATAATTACTTTGGTTGAATCTGATCCTTTTTATGGCTATGAATCTGAAGCTGTTGTGGCACATCTTACTAAATTAAATGATATAGCCACCCTATTCACTAATGACGAGAAAACTCACTACTATTATATTCTTAAAATATTTCCGTTCTCATTAAAGGGTGATGCTAAGATATGGTTTAATTCTCTTGATCCTGGTTGTGTGCGTAGTCCCCCAGGATATGATTTATTACTTCTCTGCTAAATATTTCCCCGCTCATAAGAAACAAGCTGCTTTAAGGGAAATATATAATTTTGTGCAAATTGAAGAAGAGAATCTCCCACAAGCTTGGGGGAGGCTTCTCCAATTACTTAATGCTTTGCCTGATCATCCTCTTAAGAAAAATGAAATACTTGATATCTTTTATAATGGACTAACCGATGCTTCCAGAGACCACCTGGATAGTTGTGTTGGTTGTGTTTTCAGGGAAAGAATTGTTGATCAAGCTGAAATTCTATTCAATAATATGCTAACCAATGAAAATAATTGGACCCTTCCTGAACCAACTCCTAAACCAACTCCGAAGAAAAGGGGTGTTCTATTTCTCAGTCCTGAAGATATGCAAGAGGCAAAGAAATCGATGAAGGAAAAAGGTATTAAAGCTGAAGATGTTAAAAATTTACCTCCTATTGAAGAAATACATGGTCTTAATTTACCGCCTGTTGAAGAAATACATGGTCTTAATTCATCACCTATTGAAGAAACACATGGTTTTGATAACCCGACACAGGTAGTAAAGGTAAATTCTCTCTATAGATATGATAAAGCTGAAATCCCGCCTACTAAATTTGCTAGCCAATGCTTAGATGAGTTTGATAACTTTATGGTTAAGCAAGAAAACTTCATGCTTATTTTGGTAGAGAATTAAAACGCAATGCTTATATGATTGAACACTTGGGTGAATTATATGTCTAGAGTTAAAGGTGAACTTAAACTCATTAGTAAACATGCCTCTATGGTTACCACTCAAGGAGAACAAGTACTTAAAGCTCAGAATGATTTGCTCAATGAATTAAATAGTAAGAATAATGACTATGCTGTTAGAGTTGCAACTAGAGGGGGTAAAGTGACTCCGGAACCTTTGTATCCTGAGGGCCACCCTAAGAGAATTGAGTAGGATTCTCAGAGAAATAATATTGATGCACCTAGTCCTTCTAGGAATAAGAAAAAGAAAAATGATAGGACTTTGCATGCTTCTAGTGAACCTGTTGTTGACACACCTGAGAATCCCAATGATATTTCTATTTCTGATGCTGAAACACAATCTGGTAATGAACATGAACCTAGTGATAATGTTAATGATAATGTTCATGTTGATGCTCAACCTAGCAATAACACTGATGTAGAAATTGAACCTGCTGTTGATCTTGATAACCCACAATCAAAGAATCAATGTTATGATAAGAGAGACTTTGTTGCTAGGAAGCACGGTAAAGAAAGAGAACCATGGGTTCAGAAACCCATGCCTTTTCCTCCCAAACCATCCAAGAAAAAGGATGATGAGGATTTTGAGCGCTTTGCTGAAATGATTAGACCTATCTTCTTGCGTATGCGTTTGACTGATATGCTCAAAAAGAATCCACATGCTAAGTATATGAAAGAAATTGTTACTAATAAGAGAAAGATACCGGAAGCTGAAATTTCCACCATGCTTGCTAATTACACTTTCAAGGGTGGAATACCTAAGAAGTTAGGAGATCCAGGAGTACCAACTATACCATGCTCCATTAAAAGAAATTATGTTAGAACTGCTTTATGTGATCTTGGAGCCGGTGTTAGTGTTATGCCTCTCTCTTTATATTGTAGACTTGATTTGAATAAGTTGACACCTACTGAAATATCCTTGCAAATGGTTGATAAATCAACTGCTATACCTGTCGGTATTTGTGAGGATGTGCCTGTTGTGGTTGCAAACGTTACTATTTTAACGGACTTTGTTATTCTTGATATTCCCGAGGACGATAGTATGTCTATTATACTTGGAAGACCCTTTTTGAATACTGCAGGGGCTGTTATTGATTGCAACAAAGGTAATGTCACTTTTCATGTTAATGGTAATGAGCATACGGTACACTTTCCGAGGAAACAACCTCAAGTCCACAGTATCAATTCTATTGGAAAAATTCCATCGATTATTTTTGGAGGTTTTGAATTTCCTCTACCTACTGTCAAGAATAAATATGATATTCTTATTATTGGGGACGTGCATATCCCCGTTGAGGTAACATAGTGAAATTTCTCCGGTTTCATGCGATTCGGAATGAGTTTGTTAACAAGACCTGATCAACCTTGTTAGTGGATTCCTTTTGATGAGCATGAGATGGATGAAGTTAGAAGGCACAACCTTCTGTACCCTCCTTTTACTTTCTGTTATTTAGTTGAAATAAAGCAAAAATAGTATTTTCTGTCAGTTTTCTGAATTATCCGTGCAATAAAAAATACTCCGAAAATAAAAGTTCTCCAAATGCCCCGAAACTGAAATATGATTTTTTTCTGGAATATTTGAGAATATCTAGCACTAAGAACACAACAGGGGAGCAAGCACCTGGCTACGAGGGTCCAGGGCGCGCCCACCCCCTGGGCGCGCCCCTCTGCCTTGTGGGCCCATGGTGGTTCCCCTCCACTTATTCCAGCCACCACACACTCCTTCCTCCCAAAAAAATCACCAACCAGCTCAAGCATGAGTTCTAGCTCATTTTGGCGTGATTTTCGATCTCCTTGCTCAAAACACCTCTCACAAAACTGCTTTGGGGGATTGTTCCTTGGTATGTGACTCCTCCAATGGTCCAATTAGTTTTTGTTCTAGTGCTTTATTCATTGCAAATTTGTGCTGCCTAGGTGACCATGTTCTTGAGCTTGCATGTCAAATTTATATGGTTCCAAGTAGTTCTAATGCATGATATAGTCTCTGGGCACTTCTGGGAGTAGTTGCTATCAATTTTGTTGAGCTTGATTCACTTTTATTTGAAGTTACTAAAATTTTCAGAAATTTTTCAGAGGAAGAAATATGTTTAGGAGAATGTACCAAGGTGGCCCTTCAAGGAAGCAAGGACCCAGGATCGCAATGCGCGATGCCGACGATGAACCACCAAGGGATGCTCAAGTGCGGGCTTGTGAATGGCCTTCAGAGGACTTCATGGATCGAGCAGGAATCAAGGAAGAATTTAACGCATATGTGCGTAACGCTGATCTTGTGAGCTTCGAGGCAGATAAGTGTCGTCAGTACCACTATCTCACTGATTCCTTTGTGAGGAGGTTTGAATTCTCATCATCACGCAATTCTCAAACTGTCCTGTTTGATCTTTATGAAAATTCTTATACTATGGACTTAGAGGATTTTAATACTGCTTGCAAACTTCCACAATGGGGTGGTCCTAGTGAATCTCGCAAATCTGAATTTAGAGATTTTCTTGCTAGTATAACTGTGGGGGGATCTAGAGACATAGCACAAGCTACCATAGGGAGCATTCATTTTCCTGCTATACTGTGACGCCCCTGATTCAATCGTACACTAATCATGCACGCAAATGTGTATGATCAAGATCAGGGACTCACGTGAAGATATCACAACACAACTCTAAAAACATAAATAAGTCATACAAGCATCATAATACAAGCCAGGGGCCTCGAGGGCTCGAATACAAGTGCTCGATCATAGACGAGTCAGCGGAAGCAACAATATCTGAGTATAGACATAAGTAAACAAGTTGCCATAAGATGGCTAGCACAAACTGGGATACAGATCGAAAGAGACGCAAGCCTCCTGCCTGGGATCCTCCTAAACTACTCCTGGTCGTCGTCAGCGGCCTGAACGTAGTAGTAGGCACCTTCGGTGTAGTAGGAGTCGTTGTCGACGGTGGCCTCTGGCTCCTGGACTCCAGCATCTGGTTGCGATAACCAGGAAGAAGGGAAAAGGGGAAAAGGGGGAGCAAAGCAACAGTGAGTACTCATCCAAAGTACTCGCAAGCAAGGATCTACAGTACATATGCATGGGTATCTATGTAAAGGTTAATATCGGCGGACTGTACTGCAGAATGCCAGAATAAAAGGGGGATAGCTAATCCTATCGAAGACTATGCTTCTGGCAGCCTCCATCTTGCAGCATGTAGAAGAGAGTAGATGGTAAGTTCATCAAGTAGCATCGCATAGCATAATCCTACCCGGCGATCCTCCGCTCATCGCCCTGTGTGAGAGCGATCACCGGGTTATATCTGGCACTTGGAAGGGTGTGTTTTATTAAGTATCCGGTTCTAGTTGTCATAAGGTCAAGGTACAACTCTGGGTCGTCCTTTTAGCGAGGGACACGGCTATTCGAATAGATAAACTTCCCTGCAGGGGTGCACCACATAACCCAACATGCTCGATCCCCTTTGGTCGGAGACACTTTCCTGGGTCATGCCCGGCCTCGGAAGATCAACATGTCGCAGCCCTACCTAGGCACAACAGAGAGGTCAGCACGCCGGTATAAATCCTATGGCGCAGGGGTCTGGGCCCATCGCCCATTGCACACCTGCACGTTGCGAGGGCGGCCGGAAGCAGAACTAGCCCCCTTAATACAAGAGCAGGCTTACGTTCCAATCCGGCGCGCGCCGCTCAGTCGCTGACGTTAATAAGGCTTCGGCTGATACCACGACGTCGAGTGCCCATAACTGTTCTCGCGTAGTTGGTTAGTGCGTATAGGCCAGTGGCGAGACTCAGATCAAATACTAAGATCTCGTTAAGCGTGTTAATTGAAGTATCCATGAACGCCGACCAGGGCCAGGCCCACCTCTCTGCTAGGTGGTCTCAACCTGCCATGTCGCTCCGCCACAAAGTAACAGTCGGGGGCCGTCGGGAACCTAGGTCTGCCTCTACCGGGATGGAGCCACCTACCCCTTCAGCCCCCATCTCTGAACAGTATCATAAGTAATGTAACAGTATAAAGTATATAGCATATGCCTGTGATTAGGGATGGCAGTTTTGCCCATGGATATGGGTACCCGCGGGTACCCTACCCGAAAACAGTGGGCATGGGTGAGACTTTCTACCAGTTCATACCCATGAGTAATGGTTATCCATACCCGCAAAATGCATGGGTAGGGTATGGGTATGAAATTATACCCAGGGGTAACCCAATGGATACCCAGAAAAATTAATAAAAAAATTAAACCCTATAATATCTTGGTAAACCTATAGTAATTAGCATTGCAAGTTTACAAACATGATTTTTTTTGAAAGTTAGGTTGTAATGGAGATTAAGACATTTGTGTGTCAATCGTCATTTTCAAATTTTGATGTAAGTGCAAACCAGATTGTGAGGGCCGAGTACCTAACTTTAGTTTTAGGCCCTTTTCTTGTGTTACCTTTATCATGCCAATGTTATATATTGTACCCATCGGATACCCATTGGGTACAAGATACCCGATGGGTATGGGCATGGGTACCAATTTGTACCCATGGATACTGAAATGGGTGGGTATAGAAAAAAGTTTTGGGTATGGGTTTGGGCACAAAAAGTTCGTACCCGCCCATACCCTACCCATTGCCATCCCTACCCGTGATCACCTCCCGAAGTGATCACGGCCCAGTAGTATAGCATGGCAGACGAACAAGAGTGTAGGGCCACTGATGGAATACTAGCATCCTATACTAAGCATTTAGGATTGCATGTAAGGGTAACAACTGTAGCAGCAATGACAGGCTATGCAACAGAATAGGATTAAACGAAAGCAGTAACATACTACACTACTCTAATGCAAGCAGTCGAGAGAAGGAATAGGCGATATCTGGTGATCAAGGGGGGCGGGGGGCTTGCCTGGTTGCTCTGGCAAGAAGGGGTCGTCGTCAATGTAGTCGATCACAGGGATACCGGTATCGGTCTCAAACGGAGGGGGAACACAATAAATAACAGAGCAATCAAAGCATCACAAAGCATAACATGACAAACGCGATGCTAGATGTGCCCTAATGCGGTAGTAGGTGATACTGACGAAGGGGGAAAACATCCGGGAAAGTATCCCCAGTGTTTGGCATTTTCGGACAAATGGACCAGAGGGGGAAAGTTGCGTGTTTTCTATGCTAGGAGTGTGTGGCGGACGAACGAGCTACGTATTCGGATTCGTCTCGTCGTTCTGAGCAACTTTCATATATAAAACTTTTTCATCCGAGTTACAGTTTATTTTCTATTAATTTTCAAAGATTTAAACAATTTCTGAAATTATTATTAATTCGAAAATAATGATTAAATGCTAGGTGCACCCAGCTCTGTGTACACAACAGTGTACACATGGGATGACATGTGGGTCCAGGGGGTCCTAGTTGACCAGTCAAAGTTTGACTGGTCAACAGGGGGTGGGCCCTCTTGTCATAGACTAGGTTTAGTTAATTAAATCCCGTTTCAACTAATCTAGTGATTATACTAATTAATCCTAGTTAATTAATTACCTAATTGATTTTATTATTATTTTTATTTCGAAACCTCTTTTTTTTACAGGGGACCGGGCCCCACGTGCAAGTGGCCTAGAGGCCACCCGGGGCGGGCGCGTCGAACGGGCGGGCGAACCCGCCCGAACGGGCATGGGCGAAGGGGCGTGCCAGGTCGCCGGCGCCGGACGCCGGAGATGGCTGCGGGGTGCGCGGCCGACGGCCAAGGCCGGTCGGAGCGGGTGCGGCGGGGCGAGGGGACAGGGCGGCGTCGGCAGCGGTGGGCGGCGGGTCAGCGAGCGGAGGCCGCGGTCGGGCTCCAGCAGCGCGGCGGCAGTAGACGAGCGGGGCGGCGCAGGCGCAAGCAGGTGGCGCGGCGAGTAGGGACGAAGCCAGGGTGAGGCGAGCGCAGCGCCGGGAGCCACGACAGCAGGTCGGGGCACGGGATGGCTGCGGGGAAGCGGCGAGCTCGAGCGGAGGCGGCAATGGCTAGAGCAGCAGCGAGGCGCGGCGGTGAGTGCGAGCGTGTGCAGGCGCACGAGGGAGTAGACCTCCGAGCGCGGCCACGGGAGGATGGGGGAGATGGCTACATCGCCGAATCGAGGCGGAAAACAGTGGGGAATCGAGGAGGAGCTCAGTGAGAGGCCGGGGATGAGCTCGGGGAAGCTGGGGCTAGTCGGGGCGGCGCGAATCAGCGTCGAGCAGTCGCGACGACAGCCGGAGTAGACGGGGCGATGGCGATGATGCAGAGCGGCCCCGGTTGAGCTGATGCTCATAGTAGATGCAACAGACGACGGTGGTCCTTCAGGTCATGATCCGGCGGCGTGAGGATCTCGATGGCTACGGGGCAGCGAGGCAATGGCGGCGGCAGAGGCGGCCACGCGAGGGAGAGGAAGCAGCAGCGCGAGGAGGAGAGGGAAAAAGGTCCTGGGGCTGCTAGGTTTCGGGGGACGGGGCTTCTTATCCCCAGAGGAGCCGTGGGATGACCTCCACGGCGCCACTGATGGCCATGGCGGCCTGGATGGTCGCCACAACCCCCCTCTGGTGAACAAAGGAAGGGGAGGCGCCTGGGATGGGCTGGGCCAGCCATTAGGCTAGATGGGCCAAAGGTTTAGTAGTTTAGGTGATCTTCTTATTTTCATTTTTTTTCTTTTCTTCGATGTTTTCTTTTAGTTACACATTATTTTTTTGTTCAGTAAAATATAACAACAGCCCCTAAAATAACGTTCCAGAATAGCCCACTGCCATAGAAAGTTTAGTCCCTAAATAGAATAGTTTAACATTTTATTAATTATAAAAGGCATTTCATTAATTGTTTTGCTACTGTTTTATTCATTTTAGAGTATTTAAAGCTTTTATAAAAGTGGGGTTTCTTCACCACAATTACCTTTGCATTATTTGGCACAACTCGAACATTTTAGTTTTAAAGTTTGAAAACTTTTGTTGTTTGTCTTTATTTTAAATTTGAATTTGAATCTATTTTGAACCATCGCGAGATTAACTACAGTGACAACGGTGACATGGCATCATTAGGAGAGGGTTACTGTAGCTTAATTATCTGGGCGTCACAATTCTCCTCGACTACAAGAAATCTCATCCCGAGATTTAAGAGGTGGTGTAGGGGGGATTCTGGTTACTTATATTCTAACGAGTCTTCTCGGTCTTGGTTGCTCTTCTTGGAGAGGCCGATCCATTACGTTGATGTCTTCATTTCTTTGCTTCAGGTCATCATGATGAAGTCGGCATCCTTTCTTCGGGAACTCCATCGTACGTACGACATGGGGTAACTTCAGAAAAACGGACCGCTACAATGTTGCTTATCTGGTAGATAACAGCAGGAAAGGTGGCGGAAAGTAACTCTCGAATTGAAACTTAAGAAATCATCGAGAGCAAAGTTAGAAGGTGCAAAATGGAAGTTTCGAGCGGGCAGGCTATAGTTTGATGCCCGAAACAGGGCATGAAAGGGGTTCAAAGCAATGGGAACAAGTATCGTGTTTGATACCAGAATTGATGATCTCTCAGAAGTGGCTCGTGAATTTACATACGAGGCCACGCGTAAGGAACAACCTTGGGATCAGGGGGTGTACAGAAGAGTCAGGTTTCGATCCTATGGAACTGTGGGTTATGGGCCCACCATGTGAGTTAACGGTAGGAAGGGCGGTGACATCGTGTACGACCATGTAGGCAAGACAGGTCAGCGGATAGCCTGTCAGTTACGTCGGCAACAACGTCGATAGCAAGGGCGAGGGATGAAGAGAACCATCTTCCTGCTCATTGAACGAGGCGGACCAATAGGCAAAGTTCTCGTCCATCGGTGGTTATCGAAATGTCATCAACAATAGTAACATGGTCTTACTGACAAGGTTGTACACTAGGGTGTTTACATAAGCAGCGAATTATTACTGCCTAGATCATATAGACCACAAGAAAGGTTAAACAAGACAATGGAAAGGAAAATGTGATTATCAGTTTAATCAAAACAATGGAAAGGAAAATGTGTTTAAACACATATTTCACGGGTATATCCCTCCCAAGGGCAAGCAGAGCATGATATCCATGACGGGATATAACATAGAAAACCCTTTAGGAAAGGGGAGAGAAATTTCATGCGATTACCCATACGACGGTGTTTGGATAGTTGATAAAGAAAATGTAGCTTTGTGCTTCAAATGTTCTTATTGAAAATTTGGAGTACTAGTGACATGCTTCGAGATAGCATTGACATGGTCTTCAAGCAAAGGTCAGACTCTGGATACACGAAGGGTCCATCAGGAATAACTTGTAGAAGAAGTCTTACCATTTCCTCATGCAAGAATGGTTAACCTTGTTAAAAATGAAACTATAACAACAGGTCCTCCGGCCAGGTGTGCGGCATGACATCACCTTATCGGGTCATATAAGGACCAATGTTATGACTCTCGGAAAATATCCCAACCATCATATCTAACCGAGTTTCAGATCTGATTAGGGCCAGGATACCTCAGACTCAGGATGACTAAGAAGAAAACGGTGCGACACAAATTGATGATATGTCATTGTAAGATTCTCGCGAAATGAACTATGGAAGCAAGTTTCAAAACAAGAGTTCATCATTAAACCAAGGAGAGGAAGAGGATGTGGCTGATGGACTCAACGACAATTTGTCGAGATTAACAAAAGATGGAATTCCACAATCAAGTGAACAATGAGATAATATTGGACATACCGAAGTAGATAAAGAAGTATGTTCAAGGAGACCATCCACGAGTAAACATTGATCGAAAGGTGCACCTGGAAGGATGGACTAAATAGCAAGGTTGGTGTTAGAATGGTGATGCAATAACCAATAGATTAAGAATCAAGCTATCAACCAATAACTTCAAGCAATAGGGTTGCTAGAAGTTTTGAAATTTACACATCACAGTCCATTTGTTGGTATTCCGGTTAGGAACGACACAGGGACCGAGAGATGAATATAGATGGCGAGATGTATCACTTGTACCAAGAATTCTTAAGAGGTGGTGAAATTCTCACAAAATTCTTGATATATAAGATGGTATTACTTCAAGGTAGGACATAAGATAAGCTGGATAGCCAGGAACTCAAGGTGCAGCCACAATAAAAACAAGTTTGTGTTGGAAAGAAGGCAAGGAAGTAGTCGATGACAACAAAATTTACCAAGGGACAAGGATGGTATTTCCCATGAAGAATTCAATAGATATCTTGGAAGAGCTCAGAATGTTGATGATGATCACGACACATTTGTCGAGAGATTTCAAGATGTAATCGATCGGCAATGATATCAACTCAAAGGAATGGTGAAGTGAAAGGTTATTAGAACCAAGGGTAGGACAAAAACTCGAAACCAAGCTCGCTGTTCAAGGCGAAATGATATGATGAGCAAGATCGACGTAAGCTTAGCTCATCGTAGAAAATTATGCTCCGTGAAGGACCAGGTAGCACAGTTAAAATTAGCACAATAATGATGTAGCGGACCAGCTCGTAGTGACGTGTTGGAGTATTAAACTTCTCAACAACAAAGTACTAAATCATAGTGTTGATTTGCTTCACAAATCGGTGTTCTCGGTTGACGACAACCCAGAAACCGTGGAGTGACCATGACGGGGAAAGTTACTACCTCATCATAAATTCATAAGATGTAGTGTAATGGGTTGATATCCTCGAGATACCAGGGGGTAATACTCGAAGGTAGATGAAAACAGAGGTTGGGCAGACATAATGATCTGCAGAAGGCAAGTACTTTTAACTTGTCCGAGAATGGGATCAAAGAAGAACAATCACGGTCGAAACCACGATTGCAAAGGACAAAAACATAGATACAAGATCAAATTATGCTAGGTGAATAATTATTGTTATGAGAAGCTATCATGATAAGCTCAACATCGTTTCCATGGGCATGAACACAAAGTTCAAGGTCGACTCCCACTTCTCCAATATATAACCTTCCAATCACTTCTCACTTTCGAAGAAGTTGTAGTGTTGAAATTTTATCTAGCAAAATACCAGAAGAGTATGACTCGTGAAAACTTTCGAGTTCACACATATTAAGGAAGGCATAGGTTCAACCCGTCAGGGTATCGTGGAAACATATACCACAAGCTTCAATAGTAAATACCACCAGCTCGAAAATAGAGCATGGTTGAGAAAATAGAGGATACAATTTACCAAAGGCTTTATATATCCGTGGAAAGGCTCACAAGGTTATTTGAATATGAAGGACACTGTCGGATAATAATCCAACAAGAGATCTGGTGGTCTACAACGGAGCTGATGTGAGTATCGGTACTCTATCAAAGGAAGAAGGAATGCAAGTGCATCGGCTTATAGAAACAACTGACTAACTCAAAGCTCAAATGCAAAGGAATTATGAATTCCAAGACAAGGGATCAGAAGCAATGCTCTGATTAAGGATGGATAAGTTGAATAACCTTAGGGGTACAATCGATGTCAATTTGATTGGTCGAGACCAGCTCATGTCCGGAATGACGTCTGAATTGGAAGGATAAATTCCAGGGAACAACTGGTGATTGTGTGCATTCACACACATGTTGAATCAAAAGGATCAGAATGACAATCACAAAGGTTTTAAAGTAAATTGCTAGACCAATGGAATTAACCGGAATGCAAGTATGCAAGAATTCCCAGAACAACAGGCTGTTGAGGATTTTCGAAAGATCAAATAGTACTTCAAAGTCTTTTACGGAACACAAGAACAACTGGGAATGAGTGGATACTCCATAAGTGTGAGGAATTATCCGTAGGGGTATTCATGTGGTATAGAACTGCAAGGCAGTAAGCTCAAAGGATTCTCGGGACAACAGAGAGTATTTCGGGGCATCTTGTAATAACAAGATCAACGGGGAATGATTGTATGAATGGCAAGTGTATGCAGTTTTCATAGGGGTTGACGGTGGAAGGAAATCGCAAATGCGATGGCACAAAGACTCGAGAGCACATCGTAGAGTATCTTCGGAATCTTCTGGTGCAGCAGGCGGTCATCGGAAACAAGGGGCTCTCCGGGTGGAAGTGATCACGAGATCCTAATGTTAGAGTTAGTAAAACCATTTTAACCCGAATAGAAGAGATATCAGAGTCCTAGAGTATAGACGAGGAATAAAAGATCCTAATACCACCCAACGGCGACGTGAGCCCATAAGACACATAGCCATGTTAGTAAAAGTTTTGTAATGACTAGACTCGACTTCGGCCAAGGAGTGTGGAAGGGGGATTCCTACAGGCAGTCGGCTCGGATACCAACTTGTGACGCCCCCGATTCAATCGTACACTAATCATGCACACAAACGTGTACGATCAAGATCAGGGACTCACGGGAAGATATCACAAGACAACTCTAAAAACATAAATAAGTCATACAAGCATCATAATACAAGCCAGGGGCCTCGAGGGCTCGAATACAAGTGCTCGATCATAGACGAGTCAGCAGAAGCAACAATATCTGAGTATAGACATAAGTAAACAAGTTGCCATAAGATGGCGAGCACAAACTGGGATACATATCGAAAGAGATGCAGGCCTCCTGGCTGGATCCTCCTAAACTACTCCTGGTCGTCGTCAGCGTCCTGAACGTAGTAGTAGGCACCTCCGGTGTAGTACGAGTCGTTGTACACGGTGGCGTCTGGCTCCTAGGCTCCAGCATCTGGTTGCGATAACCAGGAAGAAGGGAAAGGGGGAAAAGGGGGAGCAAAGCAACCGTGAGTACTCATCCAAAGTACTCGCAAGCAAGGATCTACACTACATATGCATGGGTATCTATGTAAAGGGTAATATCAGCGGACTGTACTGCAGAATGCCAGAATAAGAGGGGGATAGCTAATCCTATCGAAGACTACACTTCTGGCAGCCTCCATCTTGCAGCATGTAGAGGAGAGTAGATGGTAAGTTCACCAAGTAGCATCGCATAGCATAATCCTACCCGGCGATCCTCCCCTCGTCGCCCTGTGTGAGAGCGATCACCGGGTTATATCTGGCAATTGGAAGGGTGTGTTTTTATTAAGTATCCGGTTCTAGTTGTCATAAGGTCAAGGTACAACTCCGGGTCGTCCTTTTAGCGAGGGACACGGCTATTCGAATAGATAAACTTCCCTGCAGGGGTGCACCACATAACCCAACACGCTCGATCCCCTTTGGCCGGACACACTTTCCTGGGTCATGCCCGGCCTTGGAAGATCAACACGTCGCAGCCCTACCTAGGCCCAACAGAGAGGTCACCACGCCGGTCTAAATCCTATGGCGCAGGGGTCTGGGCCCATCGCCCATTGCACACCTGCACGTTGAGAGGGCTGTCGGAAGCAGAACTAGCCCCCTTAATACAAGAGCAGGCTTACGTTCCAATCCGGCGCGCGCCGCTCAGTCGCTGAAGTCAAGAATGCTTCGGCTGATACCATGACATCGAGTGCCCATAACTGTTCCCGCGTAGTTTCTTAGTGCGTATAGGCCAGTGGCCAGACTCAGATCAAATACCAAGATCTCGTTAAGCGTGTTAATTGAAGTATCTGCGAACGCCGACCAGGGCCAGGCCCACCTCTCTCGTAGGTGGTCTCAACCTGCCCTATCGCTCCGCCACAAAGTAACAGTCGGGAGCCGTCCGGAACCAAGGCCCACCTCTACCGGGATGGAGCCACCTTCCCCTTTAGCCCCCATCTCCGAACAATATCATAAGTAATGTAATAGTATAAAGTATATAGCATATGCCCGTGATCACCTCCCGAAGTGATCACGGCCCAGTAGTATAGCATGGCAGACGGACAAGAGTGTAGGGCCACTGATGGAATACTAGCATCATATACTAAGCATTTAGGATTGCATGTAAGGGTAACAACTGTAGCAGCAATGACAGGCTATGCAATAGAATTGGATTAACCGAAAGCAGTAACATGCTACACTACTCTAATGCAAGAAGTAGAGAGAAGGAATAGGCGATATCTGGTGATCAAGGGAGGGGGGCTTGCCTGGTTGCTCTGGCAAGAAGGGGTTGTCGTCGATGTAGTCGATCACAGGGATACCAGCATCGGTCTCAGGGACTACCGGAAAGAAGTAACGGAGGGGGAACACAATAAATAACAGAGCAATCAAAGCATCACAAAGCATAACATGACAAACGCGATGCTAGATGTGCCCTAACGTGGTAGTAGGTGATATTGACGAAGGGGGAAAACATCCGGGAAAGTATCCCCAGTGTTTGGCATTTTCGGACAGATGGACCGGAGGGGGAAAGTTGCATGTTTGCTATTCTAGGAGTGTGTGGCGGACGAACGGGCTACGTATTCGGATTCGTCTCGTCGTTCTGAGCAACTTTCATATATATAACTTTTTCATCCTAGTTACAGTTTATTTTCTATTAATTTTCAAAGATTTAAACAATTTCTGAAATTATTATTAATTCGAAAATAATGATTAAATGCTAGGTGCACCCAGCTCTGTGTACACAACAGTGTACACATGGGATGACATGTGGGTCCAGGGGGTCCTAGTTGACCAGTCAAAGTTTGACTGGTCAACAGGGGGTGGGCCCTCTTGTCATAGACTAGGTTTAGTTAATTAAATCCCGTTTCAACTAATCTAGTGATTATACTAATTAATCCTAGTTAATTAATTACCTAATTGATTTTATTATTAATTTTATTTCGAAACCTCTTTTTTTTACAGGGGACCGGGCCCCACGTGCAAGTGGCCTAGAGGCCACCCGGGGCGGGCGCGTCAAACGGGCGGGCGAACCCGCCCGAACGGGCATGGGCGAAGGGGCGTGCCAGGTCGCCGGCGCCGGACGCCGGAGATGGCCGCGGGGTGCGCGGCCGGCGGCCATGGCCGGCCGGAGGGGGCGCGGCGGGGCGAGGGGACAGGGCGGCGCCGGCAGCGGTGGGCGGCGGGTCAGCGAGCGGAGGCCGCGGTCGGGCTCCAGCTGCGCTGCGGCAGTAGACGAGCGAGGCGACGCAGGCGCGAGCGGGTGGCGCGGCGAGTAGGGACGAAGCCAGGGTGAGGTGAGCACAACGCCGGGAGCCACGACAGCAGGTCGGGGCACGGGATGGTTGCGGGGACGCGGCGAGCCCGAGCGGAGGCGGCAATGGCTAGAGCAGCAGCGAGGCGCGGCGGTGAGTGCGAGCGTGCGCAGGCGCACGAGGGAGCAGACCTCCGAGCGTGGCCACCGGAGGATGCGGGAGATGGCCACGTCGCTGAATCGAGGCGGAAAACTGTGGGGAATGGAGGAGGAGCTCACTGAGAGGCCGGGGATGAGCTTGGGGAAGCTGGGGCTAGTCGGGGCGGCGCGAATCGGCGTCGAGTAGTGGCGGCGACAACCGGAGTAGACGGGGCGATGGCGATGATGCAGAGCAGCCCCGGTTGAGCTGATGCTCGTAGTAGAGGCAGCAGACGATGGTGGTCCTTTGGGTCATGATCCGGCGGCGCGAGGATCTCGGTGGCTACGGGGCAGCGAGGCAATGGCGGCAGCAGAGGCGGCCACGCGAGGGAGAGGAAGCAGCAGCGCGAGGACGAGAGGGAAAAAGGTCCTGTGGCTGCTAGGGTTCGGGGGAGGGGGCTTCTTATCTCCAGAGGAGCCGTGGGATGGCCTCCACGGTGCCACTGATGGCCATGGCGGCCTGGATGGTTACTATGACCCCCCTCTGGTGAACAGATGAAGGGGGAGGCGCCTGGGATGGGCTGGGCCAGCCATTAGGCTAGATGGGCCAAAGGTTCAGTAGTTTAGGTGATCTTCTTATTTTCATTTTTTGTGTTCTTTTCTTTTATGTTTTCTTTTAGTTACACATTATTTTTTTGTTTAGTAAAATATAACAATAGCCCCTAAAATAACATTCCAGACTAACCCACTGCCATAAAAAGTTTAGTCCCTAAATATAATAGTTTAACATTTTATTAATTATAAAAGGCATTTCATTAATTGTTTTGCTACTGATTTATTCATTTTAGAGTATTTAAAGCTTTTATAAAAGTGGGATTTCTTCACCACAATTACCTTTGCATTATTTGGCACAACTCGAACATTTTAGTTTTAAAGTTTGAAAACTTTTGTTGTTTGTCTTTATTTTAAATTTGAATTTGAATCGTTTTTGAACCATTGCGAGATTAACTATAGTGACAACGGTGACATGGCATCATTAGGAGAGGGTTACTGTAGCTTAATTATCTGGGCGTCACATATACATTATTTTGGTCTCTTCATAGGTAGGTGCATAAATGGTAAGGATGAAGCATGTCACATGTGTGTCCCTGACCTTAGTGTTCTCAGGAGCGCTGTATTAGGAGATAAACATTATAATTTGGGAGCCATCATTGCACGTAGGTTGCATAATAATAGATTTAATGGAGATTTATTTGTTAGAATTTATGCAACCCGTTTAGCTAATTTTCTTAATATACCCATACGTGAGTATGATATTGAGTTGCCTCCTGTTTATTTATATTATGAGGCTATGGTACGTCATCGTTTTGTTGAGAGGAACGATCAGTTCCTCCAGTACCGACTAATCTTTGACAGACGACGCACCTATCACGTCGCTCTCCCTGCTCCTACTTTCTTTGACTTTCAGGCGAAGGGGAGATATTTCATAACCACGGAGGAGGCGAACGAGTACGAGAGGAGGGCTGAGATAGCTCGCCTCCAAGCTGCAGCCCATGATGCAATAACTGTTGCATCTCAGTACGACCCCAACTATAACTTTGGATATCCGCCAGGCCAGCCGTGGCAATAGACCAACTTAGGCCAAAATCCTAAGCTTGGGGGAGTACGTATCTCTCACAGACATTACATTCATATTTACACACACATTGCTAGTTGTCGGTGCTCATACTTTTTCACTGTAATTACCATGCTAGTTTATTTTTCTTTTCATGCTTTCTTCTTGTGTGTTTGAAAAACTTTAAGAAAAACCAAAAAATTAGTAGTAGCTTTTAGCTAGCTTATTTTCTTGCTGTAGTAGTAATAATAAAAGAAAACCCAAAAATATTTCCTGTTCTTCGTTTGCTTGTTGGGAGCTTTCCCGTGTAAATAGTTTTATTTCTTTTATTTTATTTGGGGGTCGATAGGAGAAGACCATAATGAAAGTGTTGAAGTGGTTCTTATATGCATTATTGTTGATTTAACCCAGAGCCCATATTGCCTTGTCTTCTCCTGTTTATTGAATGCTCGCAGATTCTAGCTTAGTCCAATGCACGTGCACTATTATTATTATTCACATCATTCGGTCGTGCAGGTGAAAGGCAATTATGACGATATATGATGGATTGATTGAGATGAGAGAAGTTGGTATGAACTCGACCTCTCTTGTTTTTGTAAATATGATTAGTTCATCATTCCTGATTCAGCCTATTATGAATAAACATGTTTGCAATGACAATTAGAGATTATAGTTGCTTATGCCATGCTTAATTAGCTAGAATTTTATAATGGTTTACCTTGCGTGCCAACATGCTATTAAGATGGTTGTGATGTGGTATGATGGGGTGGTATCCTCCTTTGAATGATTCAAGTGACTTGACTTGGCACATGTTCACACATGTAGTTGAAACAAATCAACATAGCCTTCACGATATTTATGTTCATGGTGGATTATATCCTACTCATGCTTGCACTCAATGTTCATTAATTTTAATGCATGTTCATGACTATTGTCGCTCTCTAGTTGGTCGCTCCTCAGTCTTTTGCTAGCCTTCACTTGTACTAAGCAGGAATACTGCTTGTGCATCCAATCCCTTAAACCCAAAGGTATTCCATATGATTCCACTATACCTTCCTATATGCGGTATCTACTTGCCGTTCCAAGTAAATTTGTATGTGCCAAACTCCAAACCTTCAAATGAAATTCTGTTTTGCATGCTCGAATAGCTCATGTATCAACTAGGGCTGTCTGTATCTTCCATGCTAGGCGGGTTATTCTCAAGAGGAGTGGACTCCGCTCCTCACTCACGAGAAAATGGCTGGTCACCGGGATGCCCAGTCCCATGCTTTAAGCAAATCAAATCAAAATAATTGCAAACAAAACACCCCCGGGACTGTTGTTAGTTGGAGGCACTCATTGTTTCGAGCAAGCCATGAATTGATGCTTGTTGGTGGAGCGGGAGTATAAACTTTACCATTCTTTTTGGGAACCGCCTATAATGTGTGTAGCATGGAAGATATCGCCATCTTTTGGTTGTTATGTTGACAATGAAAGTATGCCGCTCAAAATATTATTTATATCTGTTTCAAAATCGAGCTCTGGCAGCCTATCTATTCACTTTTATGTTGAGTCATCACCATCTTATTAAAAGCACCAGCTGGAGAGCACCGGTGTCATTTGCATGCATTAATGTTAGTTTATATTGGGTATGACTATGACTGGATCTCTTTTACCATGAATTACAATGTCTAGTCAGTCCTTGATCTTTAAAGGTGCTCTGCATTTATGTTTTGCGGTCTCAGAAAGGGCTAGCGAGATACCATCTTGTTATATCATATTATGATTGTTTTGAGAAAGTGTTGTCATCCGAGATTTATTATTATTGCTCGCTAGTTGATTATGCCATTGATATGAGTAAACATGAGACCTAAGTGTTATTGTGAATATGGTTAGTTCATAATCTTTTCTGAAAACTTGAATGTTAGCTTTACATATTTACAACAACAAGAGCAAACAGAGTTTGTAAAAGTTTTTCTTTATCACTTTCAGTTTATCAACTGAATTGCTTGAGGACAAGCAAAGGTTTAAGCTTGGTCGAGTTGATATGTCTCCGTCGTATCTACTTTTCCAAACACTTTTGCCCTTGTTTTGGACTCTAACTTGCATGATTTGAATGGAACTAACCCGGACTGACGCTGTTTCCAGCAGAATTGCCATGGTGTTATCTTTGTGCAGAAACAAAAGTTCTCGGAATGACCTGAAACTTCACGGAGATTATTTTTGGAAATAATGAAAAATACTGGCGAAAGAATCAAGGCCAGCGGGCCCACACCATTTCCA
The DNA here is from genome assembly GCF_018294505.1 of Triticum aestivum. NCBI lineage: Eukaryota > Viridiplantae > Streptophyta > Magnoliopsida > Poales > Poaceae > Triticum > Triticum aestivum. The sequence goes on along the minus strand of NC_057799.1, from coordinate 147,236,060 downwards.
CGAGGGTGGGGGCGCGCCTGCCCCCATAGGCGCGCCCCTGCCTCGTGGGCCCCCTGGAGCTCCACCGATCTCAACGCCAACTCCATATATTCGTGTTCGGGGAGAAAAAAATCAGAGAAAAAGATTCATCGCGTTTTACGATACGGAGCCGCTGCCAAGCCCTAAACTCTCTCGGGAGGGCTGATCTGGAGTCCGTTCGGGGCTCCGGAGAGGGGAATCCGTCGCCATCGTCATCATCAACCATCCTCCATCACCAATTTCATGATGCTCACCGCCGTGCGTGAGTAATTCCATTGTAGGCTTGCTGGACGGTGATGGGTTGGATGAGATTTATCATGTAATCGAGTTAGTTTTGTTAGGGTTTGATCCCTAGCATCCACTATGTTCTGAGATTGATGTTGCTATGACTTTGCTATGCTTAATGCTTGTCACTAGAGCCCGAGTGCCATGATTTCAGATCTGAACCTATTATGTTTTCATGAATATATGTGAGTTCTTGATCCTATCTTGCAAGTCTATAGTCACCTACTATGTGTTATGATCCGGCAACCCCGAAGTGACAATAATCGGGACCACTCCCGGTGATGACCGTAGTTTGAGGAGTTCATGTATTCACTATGTGTTAATGCTCTGGCCCGGTACTCTATTAAACGGAGACCTTAATATCCCTTAGTTTCTGATAGGACCCCGCTGCCATGGGAGGGTAGGACAAAAGATGTCATGCAAGTTCTTTTCCATAAGCACGTATGACTATATTCGGAATACATGCCTACATTACATTGATGAATTGGAGCTAGTTCTGTGTCACCCTATGTTATGACTGTTACATGATGAACCACATTTGGCATAATTCTCCATCACCGATCCAATGCCTACGAGCTTTTCACATATTGTTCTTCGCTTATTTACTTTTCCGTTGCTACTGTTACAATCACTACAAAACCCAAAAATATTACTTTTGCTACCATTACCGTTACTTCCATATTACTTTGCCACTAAATACATTGCTGCAGACATTAAGTTATCCAGGTGTGGTTGAATTGACAACCAAACTGCTAATACTTGAGAATATTCTTTGGCTCCCCTTGTGTCGAATCAATAAATTTGGTTGAATACTCTACCCTCGAAAACTGTTGCGATCCCCTATACTTGTTGGTAATCAACCCACCAGGCATCCACAAGGGTGGGGGCGCGCCCTACCCCCTGGGCGCGCCCCCTGCCTTGTGGCCCACCTGGAAGGCCCCCGGTGCCCATCTTCTGCTATATACTGTATTTTGACCTGTAAAAATCACAAGGAAGCTTTTGGGACGAAGCGCCGCCGTCTCGAGGCGGAAGCTGAGCAGAACCAATCTAGGGCTCCGGCAGAGCTGTTCTGCCGGGGAAACTTCCCTCCTGAGGGGGAAATCGAAGCCATCGTCATCACCATCGATCCTCTCACCGAGAGGGGGTTAATCTCCATCAACATCTTCACCGGCACCATCTCCTCTCAAACCCTAGTTCATCTCTTGTATCCGATCTTTGTCTCAAAACCTCAGATTTGTACCTGTGGGTTGCTAGTAGTGTTGATTACTCCTTGTAGTTGATGCTAGTTGGTTTATTCGGTGGAAGATCATATGTTCAGATCCTTAATGATAATTAATACTCCTCTGATTATGATTATGAATATGCTTTGTGAGTAGTTACGTTTGTTCCTTAGGACATGGGAGAAGTCTTGTTATAAGTAATCATGTGAATTTGGTATTCGTTCGATATTTTGATGAGATGTATGTTGTCTTTCCTTTAGTGGTGTTATGTGAACCTCGACTACATGACAGTTCACCATGATTTGGGCCTAGGGGATGGCGTTGGGGAGTAATAAGTAGATGATGGGTTGCTAGAGTGACAGAAGCTTAAACCCTAGTTTATGCGCTTCATAAGGGGCTGATTTGGATCCATATGTTTCATGCTATGGTTAGATTTATCTTAATTCTTCTTTCGAAGTTGCGGATGCTTGTGAGAGGGGTTAATAATAAGTGGGAGGCTTGTCCAAGGAAGGGCAGCACCCAAGCACCGGTCCACCCACATATCAAATTATCAAAGTAACGAACGCGAATCATATGAGCATGATGAAAAATAGCTTGACAGTAATTCTGATGTGTCCTCGGGAGTGCTTTGCTTTATATAAGAGTCCGTCCAGGCTTGTCCTTTTCTACAAAAAGGATTGAGCCACCTTGCTGCACTTTAGTTACTCTTGTTAATTGTTACCCGTTACGAATTATCTTATCACAAAACTATTTGTTACCGATAATTTTAGTGCTTGCAGAGAATACCTTGCTGAAAACCGTTTGTCATTTCCTTCTGCTCCTCGTTGGGTTCGACACTCTTACATATCGAAAGTACTACGATAGATCCTCTATACTTGTGGGTCATCAAGACTCTTTTCTGGCGCCGTTGCCGGGGAGTGAAGCGCCTTTGGTGAGTGGAATTTGGTAATTTACTGTCACTTTGTCACTATGGAAAATAATCCTTTGAGGGGCTTGTTCGGGGTACCTTCACCTCGACCAGTAGAGCAAGAAGTTGCTCCTCAACCTACTAAACCTGCTGAAAATATTTATTATGAAACTCCTTCGGGTATGATAGAGAAACTGCTAGCTAATCCTTATGCAGGAGATGGAACATTACATCCTGATATGCATCTAATAATCTATGTGGATGAAGTTTGTGGATTATTCAAGCTTGCAGGTTTGCCCGAGGATGAGGTCAAGAAGAAGGTCTTCCCTTTATCTTTGAAGGATAAGGCATTGACATGGTATAGGCTATGTGATGATATTGGATCATGGAACCACAACCGATTGAAATTGGAATTTCATCAAAAGCTTTATCCTATGCATCTGGTTCATTGTGATCGGAATTATATATATAATTTTTGGCCTCATGAAGGAGAAAGTATTGCTCAAGCTTGGAGGAGGCTTAAGTCAATGTTATATTCATGCGCCAATCATGAACTCTCAAGATAAATTATTATTTAGAATTTTTATGCTCGTTTTCTCGTAATGATCAATCCATGCTCGTTACTTCTTGTATTGGTTCTTTTATGAAGAAGACTATTGAATTCAAATGGGATTTATTGGAAAGAATTAAACGCAACTCTGAAGATTGGGAACTCGGCGAAGGTAAGGAGTCAGGTATAAACCTTAAGTTTGATTGTGTCAAATCTTTTATGGATACCGGTGCTTTTCGTGAATTTAGCACTAAATATGGACTTGACTCTGAGATAGCAGCTTCTTTCTGTGAATCATTTGCTACTCATATTGATCTCCCTAAAGAGAAGTGGTTTAAATATCATCCTCCCATTGAAGTAAAAGTAATAGAACCTATTAAAGTTGAAGAAGAAACTATTACTTATAATGTTGATCCTGTTGTCCCTACTGCTTATATTGAGAAACCACCTTTCCCTGTTAGATAAAGGAACATGCTTAGTGGTTCGTAAGAGTTATACTAGAACACCTACACCCCCTGAACAAATTAAAGTTGAACCTAGTATTCCTATGGTTAAAGATCTCTTGGTCGATAATATTGATGGGCATGTTATTTATTTCTGTGATGAAGCTACTAGAATTGCCAAACCCGATGAAAAGGATAAACATAGACCTGTTGTTGGCATGCCTGTTGTTTCTATTAAAATAGGAGATCATTCCTATCATGGCTTATGTGATGTGGGTGCTAGTGCGAGTGCAATTCATTTTACCTTATATCAAGAAATTATGAATGATATTGCACCCGTTGAAATAGAAGAAATTCATGTTACTATTAAGCTTGCTAATAGAGATACTATATCACGAATTGGGATTGTAAGAGGTGTTGAAGTCTTGTGTGGGAAATAAAATACCGTACTGATTTTCTTGTTCTTGGTTCCACACAAGATGTCTTTTGCCCCATTATATTTGGTAGACCCTTCTTGAATACTGTTAATGCTAAGATAGACTGTGAGAAAGAAATTGTTACTGTAAGTTTTGGGGATATGTCGCATGATTTTAATTTCTCTAAATTTCGTAGACAACCCCATGATAAAGACTTGCCTAGTAAGGATGAAATTAATTGTCTTGCTTCTATTGACGTGCCTCCAACTGATCCTCTAGAACAATATTTGCTAGACCATGAAAGTGATGTGTTTATGAATGAAAGAAAGGAATTAGATGAAATATTCTTTAACCGAATGCCTATTTTGAAACACAATTGCCTGTTGAAATTCTTGGAGGTTCTCCTCCACCGAAGGGTCATCCTGTGTTTGAGCTTAAACAATTGCCTGATGCTTGGAAATATGCTTATCTTGATGAGAAGAAGATATATCCTGTTATTATTAGTGCTAACCTTTCAAAGCATGACCAAAAGAAATTATTGAAAACTCTAAGGAAGAACCGTGTGTCGGTGTACAAAAGAAGGGGCGCACCTTTGTACCCCTTTACCTATGCACGAGCAGTCGGAGCCACGCCCACGGTCGCACCAAGCAGAACATGGGAGGTAAACCGAGGTAAAACCGAAGCCCAAGACAGCCAGAGCAACACCGAGACCAAGCCTACAAAGAACAGAGAGACGAAGCAGGTTCCCCCTGGCAAGACCCTTGCCGGGGCAGCCTCAGCGACCCCGGCAAGCCCCTTGCCGGGGCGGCTCGTCAAACACCAATAGGGCCAGCCACCCTTGAGCCCACGTCCCCAACACCATCGGCCACGTGGGGCCAGGGCTCGGGAGGCACCCCTGTGGTGTGTCACGCCCAATATGCGATACTATCCTAAAGAGACTCGAAGGTCCCACCAAGGATAGAACCGCATATTGAAACACTTTTGCAAGGTGGATATCATTACATCAACATTACATAATAGAAGGGGATACATACAAGGCATACAAATGCCGCAAGAATACATCAATACATCATACATAAGATCAACATCCGACTACGGATGAAACACAAACAGAAGCTCGAACGACATCCGCCTGCTAGCCCAGGCTGCCGACCTGGAACCTATCCCCTGATCGAAGAAGAAGCAGAAGAAGAACTCCAAAACAAGTAACATCGCTCTCGCGTCATGATGATCGCAAAACCTATACCTGCAACTATTGTTGTAGTAATCTGTGAGCCACGAGGACTCAGCAATCCCATTACCATGGGTATCAAGACTAGCAAAGCTTTAATGGGTAAGGAAGGGGTAAAGTGGTGAGGTTGCAGCAGCAACTAAGCATATATGGTGGCTAACATACGCAAATAAGAGCGAGAAGAGAAGCGACGGAACGGTCGTCAACTAGTAATGATCAAGAAGTGATCCTGAACTCCTAATTACGTCAAACATAACCCAAAAACGTGTTCACTTCCCGGACTCCGCCGAAAAGAGACCATCACGGCTTCACACGCGATTGATGCGTTTTAATTAAGTCAAGTGTCAAGTTCTCTACAACCGGACATAAACAAATTCCCATCTGCCACATAACCGCGGGCACGGCTCTCGAAATTTTATACCCTGCAGGGGTGTCCCAACTTAGCCCATTATAAGCTCTCACGGTGAACGAAGGATATTCCTTCTCCCGGGAAGACCTGATTAGTCTCGGAATCCCGGTTTACAAGACATTTCGACAATGGTAAAACAAGACCAGCAAAGCCGCCCGATGCGCCGACAATCCCGATAGGAGCTGCACATATCTCGTTCTCAGGGCAACACCGGATGAGACTAGCTACGAGTAAAAACCAGCCCTCAAGTTTCCCCGAGGTGGCCCCGCAGGCAGCTCGGTTCGGACCAACACTTAGAGAAGCACTGGCCCGGGGGGGTTAAAATAAAGATGACCCTCGGGAGCGCGACTCCCAAGGGAAAAGAAATAGGTGATAGGCAAATGGTAAGACCAAGGTTGGGCCTTGCTGGAGGAGTTTTATTCAAAGAGAATTGTCAAGGGGGTCCCATAAATCACCCAACCGCGTAACGGACACAAAATCAAGGAACATAACACCGGTATGACGGAAACTAGGGCGGCAAGAGTGGAACAAAACACCAGGCATAAGGCCGAGCCTTCCACCCTTTACCAAGTATATAGATGCATTAATTAAATAAAAGATATTGTGATATCCCAACATAAACATAATCCAACATGGAGCAATCTTCATCTTCACCTGCAACTAGTAACGCTATAAGAGGGGCTGAGCAAAAGCGGTAACATAGCCAAACAATGGTTTGCTAGGAAGGGTGACAAAGGATAGAGGTGGTTTCACGACAATTCGGGAGCCTTGAAGAGCAAGTGATAGGTAGCGCAGCATAGTGATAGAACGAAGCAACTAGCATAGCAATGATAGTAATGAGATCCAAGGTGACGGTCATCTTGCCTGAAATCCCGCTAGGAAGAAGAACGAGTCCATGAAGGAGACGAAGCCACGAAGACGAACCAAGCGTAGTCGGACGGGTCCTCACGAACGCGACGAAACAGGAACTAACGAGAAGGAGCACAACCGGAAAGAAGCAAACAACATGGTAAAACACACAACACATAAACATGGCATGATGCACAAACAAGCATGATGCATGACAAGGCTATATGAAGCTACTCATGGTAAGAGATGAGGCATACAAGAGCAACACATCAAAGCAGGTTTAAATGAGGCCGGAAACAACATATAACAATTCCGGTAAGTCCTCATATGCAAATTTCAAAATTGGTCCAGATCTGAATAAACCTTATGTTAAAGTTGTTAAACAGCAATTTAAGATGCACCAAGATGATCTACACGAAATTCTAGTCAAGTTACATATAAAGTTCATTTAGTTCGGAGCTACGGCCTAGAAGATATGAGCAAAACAAGTTAAACATGACATTGATGCAAAATGCATACAAACTTGAAGAAAATACCTCAAAACAAGGATGCAACATGATAATATGAAACTACATGCAATTCTAAGCAAGTTTCATATAGAGCATGCTCAAAACGGAGCAACACACACTCCAAACAAGGTATAGCAACAATCTGCCCAAAACAGCAAGTAGGCATCTTGCAAGGATCAAAGCAATAAGCTACAGCACTCCAACATGAGATAAAAAGGCATGGACATGATGTACAGGTAAAGCATTACAAAACATAAACACTGAGCTATCCCCAGAAACCACTAGAACATGCTCAAAAGGACATGGAAAGATTGCAAATAATAATAGATTCACAGACTTAGCAGAATTCCAGGACATGGCAGGAATAACTTCAGGTTGCAATGTTTATAGCTATCAAACATCATGTTACAGCAAGCTATCATGGAAAACTTAAGCATTGCATGCTATTACTAAAGACAAAGAACAAAACTTCGTTACTGAACTAATTCCAAACATCAACAGAAAAGATGGTAGCACCCATGCAAACATGGCAAGTGAAAATAACAGTACATGGCAGGAACAACGATTAGTATGCATGTTGGTGAGCTTGAACCACTCACCAAAGAGAAATACATGGCTTGTGAAGTCAACCAACAGTAAGATGGAATAAATATGAAGCTAAGCATGGCAATAGCATGGTCGTAGGGTACATGGGTCACTAGCAAAACACATGACAAAACTGAACTTCATGTTGATAGGCTGACAGCAACATTATTTAGCAATTTGAGGGCAAGTTTGCAACAAGCTACAGCAGACTATAAATATAACCAAGGGCATGTATGGATACCTCATAACATGTATAACACAACATCCTTAGTGAACATATCAATATTATGCATAGAATGACTTGTAGAAGCAGGTTAACATGACATCACAATGTTACAGTTACATACTTAGCAGAAATGACTAAATCAGAGAAATCAGCAACATCACGGAGGCTACTTGGCATGCTTGTGCTAGTCACCACATGTAACATCCCAAATCTTCAATTTGGTATGTTATACATAGATCATCATTGCATATCATAATTTGATTGCATTTTGACAAATCCTCGATAAATCCTAAGCAACTCAAGGACCCTCGGAGAGAGTTGGGGATTTTCTCGAATTTTTCATATTTGATTTTCATCAAATAATAAAACGAGGATTTTGGTTTTAATTATTTTCTCTCCGGAAAAAGTATTTCATTTAAAAATTTAATGAGAGGAGAAAATTTGACTTCTCCAAAACAATTGAAATATTGGAGGAAAAATATTAAAATCATTTATTGGATTTTATTCGGATTTTATTTACAATTTTAATTGCATTAAAAAAATTGCACGTTTTCAAAACTGCATTTTTGTGTCAAAAAAATGTTCACCCTGTTCTAAATATTCTAACTAGACGGGGAAAATTTGTTTTATATTTTTTGGATTTTTATTTATTTTTCTATAAATTTTTCTCGGTGGAATGTTAAAAAAAATCGCGCCGCGCCCGACCGGGCCGAGGCCCAGCCGAGCCGCCGGCCCACCCCGCGCGTCTCCTCCGCGCGTACGCCGCCCGCCGCCGCCGTGTCCGCCTCGGACACCGCCGCCGCCGCCTTTGCCCCTCCCCCAAGCCGCACCCCCCTCTTTATAAACCCCCGCCGCCGCCCCTCCCTCTCACCCCGCCGCCGCCCCGCACCCGCACCCCGCCGCCGGAGCCGGAGCCCGAAGGCCGCCGCCGCTCGCTAAACCCCGCCGCCGGAGCCGCCCTCGCCGCCCCCGAGCCCCCCGAGCCCCGCCGCACCCCGCCGCATCCCGCCGCCCTCGCCGGAGCCCCGCCGGAGCACTGCCCCGACGAGGTATACCTCGCCGTCGTTGCCGGTTTTGTTTAAAAAACCGTTCGTTTTAAAAAAACCCTAGATCGGTTTATTTCTTCGGTTTTGTTATTTTGTGAACGTTCACCGACCCGTTCGTTTTAACGAACGTGTTCGTCGGATTTTCTCTGTTAACGAACGTCCGTTCTTTAACCGTTCGTCAGTTTTTCTTTTTCGTTGGATTTTTCCGCGATTATCTCAGATCCCGATTTCTGATCGGATCTTCGTTTCTGTTTAACTTTTCGCTCATTTATCGGAATCAGGCGATTCAAGCGCCTAGAGTTTCGTCTCAAAATTCTCTTTCCGTTTAACCTACTCAAACAAGTTTTCGCTACTGTAAAATTTGACCTAGATCCAGATTAGTAAACAGAGCTTGTTTGTTTCGCCGTTTGACTTTCGTTGCTTCGTTCGAGTTGATTCTTTTTGCAAACCGGAGTTCTTAAGTTGAACTTTCTGGTTGGATCTTTCATTCGAGTTTTACCTGTGCATTAGATGAGTACTTATTGTTTGCTTGTTTGTTTGCGATAGAGTACCCGGAGTGTGCCGCTTGTTACTTCGAATCGCTAGGTTTCGCGGATCATCAGCAAGGCAAGTAACACTTTGATCATACCTTTCCATACCCAGTTTTTATTGCATTAGATCAATCCTCAAACATTGCATGGTTAGGATCTAATTAAATTGTGGGTATTGGGAAGTAGTTGAGGTAGTACCTATTACCTGTTTTATCTATCAAACCCTTGGGAGTTACTTCTACGTTGCCATTATTTTTGCCATGCTATGCTCGTAGACGTGGATTGGGTTTGAGTGAAATTCATGACAGATGTGAGATTGATAATAATGGTTTACTTAAGGTGGCAACTAAAACTCACATCTGGGTGGATTGAGGCACCTGGAGAACCCAGTGTTGTCTGTTTGTATAAGGACCGCCACCCAGGCTCAAAGGGATCATAAGATTATTCATGCTAGAAACTTCCGTGTGCAGCCGCAAGCTATTATGGGCTCTAGCATAGTTGAGTAAGTTGTGGGAAACCTTTCCATGATGGGCTAGCAGATGTAGGGGATTGTAGGTGTAACGGCCTATCTATCGGTTAAGGGGACCTCTTCGGAAAGACTGTGTCTCGGTCATCCGTTTCTCAAACATCATGTAGTGCGAGAAATAAAGCGGAGGCGATCGAGTCTTGTGGGGAAAAGTGCACAAACCTCTGCAGAGTGTACAAACTAATCATGGTTAGCCGTGTCCCCGGTTATGGACAACTTGAGTATCTAGTACATGGATTATCATGTGAATCTCATCACCATGTTACTCTTAATTAATCCTGTTGGGTTAATGATGATTTTAATTGGGATTGAGATGCTATCAACCATCTCAATGTTTAACAACCACCATGATAGTTAAATAAAATTTATTCCTTTGTAGTAGGGAAAAATTGGCTTTTTGCAAAACTTTAACCATAGAGCTTTCCACCAGCCATATATGCATGTAGTATAGCATTATTATGTTCATTATTCTCTATGTGTTACATTGCCAGCATATTCTATGTGCTGACCCGTTTTCGGGCTGCAACGTTTCATGTTGCAGACTTTTCAGACGACGAGTAAGGTGCCTTAGGTCGTGGTCTTATACTCAGTGATGCCGTTGGAGTTGATGGACTCACTTATCTTCCAAGTCTTCCGCTGTTATCGTCTTAGATGGCCTTAAGCCATATTTATCATACTTATTCTCTTTGGAGATATTCGATGTAATAAGTGTGTGATTGCTACTCTGTTATAAATCCTCCATTTGTACTGTGCGTGTCAGCATTACTGATCCAGGGATGACACTGGTGCACAGCAGCACAGACCATTTGAGGTCTGGTCGCTACAAAAGGTGGTATCAGAGCACACACTGACTGTAGGACACGATCACTAAGCTTAAGCCCTAGAACACTTCTCTCTTCTCATTTCTGACCCCTCTCCACTTTCTACTCTTTTAGGAATGGCGGATGCAAGGAGCAAGTTCATGCAACCCGATGAAGACACGCCTTTTGGACAACACTTGAAGGAAGTCACTAAGTACTTGAGCATAGGAATACCAAGCATCACCGGAACCTACAACGCCACCTTACCCGAAGAGGAGAGCTGGAAGATTCAAGTTCACATTCCAGGAAGGACGTTTGTGCCAGTTACTGAACCCATAAGATTGGTTTTCAAAGCACCAACCTGGAGTTTAGGAAAGAGCATGGCCGCCCACATCGCTATGGGACGCATTGGAGAAGTCTACCACCAGGAGCTTAAGGATACAATTTATCAGATTTGTGGACGCCGAGACGCGCAATGGGAGATGATCAGAACCAAGAAGGATGGATCAATTGCAGCTTTCATCCAGGAGCAAAACCAACACATTCGACGCCAGGAGAACCAGATGTGCTCGGACAAGGAAGAACTGAAGAAGGCATTAACGAAGATCAAGGAACAGGAGGAAGTACCAGTGGTGAAGGCTTATCCGGATGTTTTTCCAGAAGAGTTGCCAGGCATGCCACCAGATAGAGACATTGAGTTTTTGATTGAACTTTTGCCAGGCACATGGCCAATATCTAAGAGACCGTACAGGATGCCCGCAAAAGATTTGGAGGAAATTAAGAAGTAGATCAAGGAGTTTCTGGATAAAGGCTATATTCGCCCAAGCTCGTCACCTTGGGGATCACCAGTACTTCTAGTGGAAAAGAAAGATGGATCGCTGAGGATGGTTGTTGATTACCATGGATTGAATGAAGTGACCATCAAAAACAAGTACCCACTGCCGATGATCAATGATTTGTTTGACCGCCTACAAGGAGCTAAAGTATTTTCCAAGATCGATCTACGATCAGGATACCATCAGTTAATGATTCGAGAGCAGGATATACCTAAGACGGCTTTTACCACCAGATATGGACTGTATGAGTATACCGTTATGTCATTTGGTCTGACTAACGCACCTGCCTATTTTATGAACCTGATGAACAAAGTGTTTATGGAGTTTTTGGATAAGTTTGTCGTGGTGTTCATTGACGACATTTTAGTCTTTTCCAAGAATGAGGAAGAGCATGAGGAGCATTTGCGATTGGTACTTGAGAAGCTCAGAAAACATCAGTTATATGCCAAGTTCAGCAAATGTGAATTTTGGCTGAAGGAAGTTGGATTCCTTGGACATGTTATTTCTGGAGAAGGAATAGCAGTAGACCCTGCCAAACTTGACACAGTGACAAGTTGGGAATCACCCATGTCAGTTGGAGAAATCCGGAGTTTTCTTGGACTTGCAGGATACTACCGGAGATGCATCGAGAATTTCTCGAAGATTGCTAAGCCCATGACTGAGCTATTAAAGAAAGACACCAAATTTAATTGGACTGAGGATTGTGAAGCTAGTTTCCAAGAGTTGAAGAAACGATTGGTTACATCACCAGTGTTGATCCTACCAGATCAACGCAAGGATTATGAAGTTTATTGCGACGCTTCTCGTCGAGGACTCGGAGCAGTGCTTATGCAGGAAGGAAGAGTTGTGTCATATGCTTCACGACAACTTAAACCCCATGAGAAGAATTATGCTACGCATGATTTGGAGTTAGCAGCCGTGGTGCATGCGTTGAAGACATGGAGACATTTTCTCATCGGAAACCATTGTGAGGTGTATACGGATCACAAGAGTTTGAAGTATATTTTCACGCAGAGTTAAACCTCAGACAGAGGAGATGGTTGGAGCTTATTAAGGACTATGATATGAGATTGCATTATCACCCAGGGAAGACTAACGTAGTAGCAGACGCGTTGAGCCGCAAGAGTCATGTCAACACCCTCATGACGGGAGAGTTACCTCAGGAGTTAGCCGAGGACCTTCGCGAGCTATGTTTGGAGATAGTCCCAAGAGGCTATTTAGCGACACTGGAGATTCAGTCTACCTTGATGGAAAGGATCAGAGAACCTCAGAAGACAGACAAGGAGATTGAAGAGATAAAGGAGAAGATGAGCATAGGAAAAGCCAAGGGATTTCGTGAGGATGAGCACGATACCTTATGGTTTGAGGACCGCGTATATGTGCCAAATGATCCGGAGATCAGGAAGTTGATTTTGCAAGAAGCCCATGATTCACCGTACTCGATTCACCCAGGGAATACCAAGATGTATTTGGATCTGAAGAATACTTTCTGGTGGACCGGAATGAAGAAGGATATTGCAGAATATGTAGCAGTTTGTGATGTGTGTCAGAGAGTGAAGGCAGAGCATCAGAAGCCAGCAGGATTGCTACAACCATTGCCGATACCCAAATGGAAGTGGGATAAAATAGGCATGGATTTTATCACAGGATTGCCCAGGACTCGTTCAGGCTATGACTCAATATGGGTTGTAGTCGACCGTTTGATGAAAGTAGCTCATTTCATTCCAGTGAAGACCACTTACACCAGTGCTAAGTTGGCAAAGATATACATGACCAGGATCGTATGTTTGCATGGAGTTCCGAGGACCATTGTATCAGACAGAGGAACCCAGTTTACCTCGAAGTTTTGGAAGCAGTTAAATGAAACATTGGGAACCAGGCTAGAATTTAGTACAGCCTTTCACCCGCAGACAGATGGACAGACTGAGAGAGTCAATCAGATTTTGGAGGACATGCTGAGAGCTTGTGCACTAGATTATGGATCTAGTTGGGACGACAATTTGCCATATGCAGAGTTTTCTTACAACAACAGTTATCAAACCAGTTTGAAGATGGCCCCTTTCGATGCTTTGTACGGAAGGAGGTGTAGAACACCGTTGTTATGGGACGAAGTTGGAGACCGTCAGTTGTTTGGACCAGATTTGATTAAGGAGTCTGAACAAAAAGTGAGGTTGATTCGCGATAGGCTCAAGGTAGCCCAGTCCAGACAGAAGAGTTATGCTGATTCTAAACGAAAGGAGACAGTTCACGAAGTCGGAGACAGAGTTTATCTTCGAGTATCACCACTTCGAGGAGTGAAGCGCTTTGGAGTTAAGGGAAAACTAGCGCCCCGTTTTATCGGACCATACAGAGTTTTGGAACGTATGGGAGAAGTTGCCTACAAGCTGGAATTGCCCGAAGGATTGTCTGGAGTTCATGATGTATTTCACGTCTCCCAATTGAAGAAGTGCCAAGCAGAGATGGCTGAGATACCACTGAAAGATACCGTGCCGCTGGAAGCGATTCAGCTGGAAAGTGATTTGACCTATGAGGAGAAACCAGTTAAGATTCTTGAGTATGCCAGCCGAGTTACCCGCAGTAAGGTTATCAAGTTTTGCAAAGTCCAGTGGAGTCACCACACGGAAGATGAAGCCACCTAGGAGCGAGAGGAAGATCTATGGAAGGACCACTCCCACCTGTTTTCTATCCAACCCGAATCTCGAGGGCGAGATTCATCTTAAGGGGGGTAGGTTTGTAACATCCCAAATTTTCAATTTGGTATGTTATACATAGATCATCATTGCATATCATAATTTTATTGCATTTTGACAAATCCTCGATAAATCCTAAGCAACTCAAGGACCCTCGGAGAGAGTTGGGGATTTTCTCGAATTTTTCATATTTGTTTTTCATCAAATAATAAAACGAGGATTTTGGTTTTAATTATTTTCTCTCCGGAAAAAGTATTTCATTTAAAAATTTAATGAGAGGAGAAAATATGACTTCTCCAAAACAATTGAAATATTGGAGGAAAAATATTAAAATCATTTATTGGATTTTATTCGGATTTTATTTACAATTTTAATTGCATTAAAAAAATTGCACGTTTTCAAAACTGCATTTTTGTGTCAAAAAAATGTTCACCCTGTTCTAAATATTCTAACTAGACGGGGAAATTTGTTTTGTATTTTTTGGATTTATATTTATTTTTCTATGAATTTTTCTCGGCGGAATGTTTAAAAAAAAATCGCGCCGCGGCCGACCGGGCCGAGGCCCCGCCGAGCCGCCGGCCCACCCCGCGCGTCTGCTCCGCGCGTACGCCGCCTGCCGCCGCCGTGTCTGCCTCGGACACCGCCGCCGCCTTTGCCCCTCCTCCAAGCCGCACCCCCCTCTTTATAAACCCCCGTCGCCGCCCCTCCCTGTCACCCCGCCGCCACCCCGCACCCGCACCCGCACCCCGCCGCCGGAGCCGGAGCCCGAAGGCCGCCGCCGGAGCCACCCTCGCCGCCCCCGAGCCCCGCCGCACCCCGCCGCCCTCGCCGGAGCCAGCCGGAGCCCCGCCGGAGCCCTGCCCCGACGAGGTATACCTCGCCGTCGTTGCCGGTTTTGTTTTAAAAAAAACGTTCGTTTTAAAAAAAACCCTAGATCGGTTTATTTCTTCGGTTTTGTTATTTTGTGAATGTTCACCGACCCGTTCGTTTTAACGAACGTGTTCGTCGGATTTTCTCTGTTAACGAACGTCCGTTCTTTAACCGTTCGTGAGTTTTTCTTTTTCGTCGGATTTTTCCGCGATTATCTCAGATCCCGATTTCTGATCGGATCTTCGTTTCTGTTTAGCTTTTCGCTCATTTATCGGAATCAGGCGATTCAAGCGCCTAGAGTTTCGTCTCAAAATTCTCTTTCCGTTTAACCTACTCAAACAAGTTTTCGCTACTGTAAAATTTGACCTAGATCCAGATTAGTAAACGGAGCTTGTTTGTTTCGCCGTTTGACTTTCGTTGCTTCGTTCGAGTTGATTCTTTTTGCAAACCGGAGTTCTTAAGTTGAACTTTCTGGTTGGATCTTTCATTCGAGTTTTACCTGTGCATTAGATGAGTACTTATTGTTTGCTTGTTTGTTTGCGATAGAGTACCCGGAGTGTGCCGCTTGTTACTTCGAATCGCTAGGTTTCGCGGATCATCAGCAAGGCAAGTAACACTTTGATCATACCTTTCCATACCCAGTTTTTATTGCATTAGATCAATCCTCAAACATTGCATGGTTAGGATCTAATTAAATTGTGGGTATTGGGAAGTAGTTGAGGTAGTACCTATTACCTGTTTTATCTATCAAACCCTTGGGAGTTACTTCTACGTTGCCATTATTTTTGCCATGCTATGCTCGTAGACGTGGATTGGGTTTGAGTGAAATTCATGACAGATGTGAGATTGATAATAATGGTTTACTTAAGGTGGCAACTAAAACTCACATCTGGGTGGATTGAGGCACCTGGAGAACCCAGTGTTGTCTGTTTGTATAAGGACCGCCACCCAGGCTCAAAGGGATCATAAGATTATTCATGCTAGAAACTTCCGTGTGCAGCCGCAAGCTATTATGGGCTCTAGCATAGTTGAGTAAGTTGTGGGAAATCTTTCCATGATGGGCTAGCAGATGTAGGGGATTGTAGGTGTAACGGCCTATCTATCGGTTAAGGGGACCTCTTCGGAAAGACTGTGTCTCGGTCATCCGTTTCTCAAACATCATGTAGTGCGAGAAATCAAGTGGAGGCGATCGAGTCTTGTGGGGAAAAGTGCACAAACCTCTGTAGAGTGTACAAACTAATCATGGTTAGCCGTGTCCCCGGTTATGGACAACTTGAGTATCTAGTACTTGGATTATCATGTGAATCTCATCACCATGTTACTCTTAATTAATCTTGTTGGGTTAATGATGATTTTAATTGGGATTGAGATGCTGTCAACCATCTCAATGTTTAACAACCACCATGATAGTTAAATAAAATTTATTCCTTTGTAGTAGGGAAAAATTGGCTTTTTGCAAAACTTTAACCATAGAGCTTTCCACCAGCCATATATGCATGTAGTATAGCATTATTATGTTCATTATTCTCTATGTGTTACATTGCCAGCATATTCTATGTGCTGACCCGTTTTCGGGCTGCAACGTTTCATGTTGCAGACTTTTCAGACGACGAGTAAGGTGCCTTAGGTCGTGGTCTTATACTCAGTGATGCCGTTGGAGTTGATGGACTCACTTATCTTCCAAGTCTTCCGCTGTTATCGTCTTAGATGGCCTTAAGCCATATTTATCATACTTATTCTCTTTGGAGATATTCGATGGAATAAGTGTGTGATTGCTACTCTGTTATAAATCCTCCATTTGTACTGTGCGTGTCAGCATTACTGATCCAGGGATGACACTGGTGCACAGCAGCACAGACCATTTGAGGTCTGGTCGCTACACCACATATGTCACAAAAATACAAGACAATCACCCCAGTAAAGATGGCATGATGTAGCTCAAAACTCATATAGAGCTCATGCTCATAGGATGCTCACACAAAATGCAATGAAAAAGACAAATCATCAAGTTCTGATAACAGACAGCAGTTAACATCATATAGCACTCTTGCAACGATGATTTGGGCGTCAAGATGAACTCAAACAAGCATGGCACAATGGAACAAAATGAAGAGCATCTCATGATGAACATTTTTATGTATTACACGCAGCAAACGGAGCAACACACATGAAGATATGGTAGGTCAAAGAGGTGCATATGAGATAAAATCCGGGGGACTTGGACGAAAATATACCCTCCGAAAAGTCAACGGGACGAGGTCGAGCGGGACGGAGTGGTAGGGGACGGGGACGCAGCGTTTGGATGAAGGGGCGGGTGGGTCTCATCCACCCACGGCGGATCTGGCCGGAGTGGAACTCCGGCGAGCGGCGGGGCGGCTCCGGCGAGCTGGGGCGTGGAGGAGGCGGCGGGACGCTGGCGACGGGAGGCGCGGGGCGACCGGCGGCGGGGCGAAGGGAGCCGGGCGGCGCTGGGGTCGGGCGCGGGGCGGCGTCGGAGCGGGGTCCGGCTTGCGGGCGGCGGGAGGCGACCGGGCGGAGCGGGGCGCTGGCGCGAGGTGGCGGCGTAGGTCCGGGGCGGTGCCGGCGACGGGCGGCGTGGCGGTGACCGGAGGATGGCGGCGCGCTCCGGTGGGGTCGAGGCGGCGGCGGCGGAGCCGGTGGTGAAGTCCGGCGATGGCGAGGCGGCGGGAGGCGCGCCGGCGGGGCTGCAACGGTGCACGCCAGCGAGGGTGCGGCGGCGGAGAGGACGGGTGGGGCGGCGGAGCGCGCTCGGGCCCCGGATGGGCTCCGTGGGCCGCGGCGCGGTGGGGAGCTGGCGGGGACACGTGGCGGCCGCGGGTTGGCCAGGAGCGGCGGCGGGGATGAGGTGGCGGGCCGCGATTGGCCGGAGTGAGGTGGCTGGTGGCGGTGGACATGTCCGGCGGCGGGGATGAAACGTCCGGCGGCGTGGAGGGGAATTGATCTAGGGTTTTGCCCGAAAATTCGGGGGAGGGGACTAATTTATAGGTAGAGGGAGCTAGGAGAGTCCAAATGAGGTGCGGTTTTCGCCCACACAATCGTGATCGACCGACCGAGAGCATGGAGGGGGTTTGGATGGGCTCATGGGCTGTGGTGGAGGGGTGCTGGGCTGCAAAGAGAGAGGGATTTCGGGCGACGCGGTTAACCGTTGGGGCATCAAACGACCTCCAAGTGGAACGAAATTTGACGGGCGGCCTACCGATGATATACCAAGGCCACTCGGCAAATCTCGGCCCATTCCGAGAACGTTTTTTCCCACTCACGAAACAAGGTCTGAGAGGGGCAACGGGTGCGTGCGAGAGTGTCGGATCGCGAAACGGACAACGGGGAAAAGGACCGGATGCAAGTTTCAAAAAACATGCAGATGAAATGCAGATGATGACATGGCAAAATGCAACACGCAAGCAAATGACATGGCAACAACGACGAATAACTGGAAGACACCTGGTGCATCGGATCCGGGGCATTACATGGTGGCATGCAGATCTTTGTGAAGACATATTCAAGATCAGATGAGGATTAGAAGACAACGATCCTCGGCAAGATCCTTGCCGAGGAGAGCCACGAGACCCCCTGTCGGTGTTCTGGGAACGGGGGTCCCCAGACTTGCCTGCCTGTGGCCCACAGCGTGGCTAAGCAGCAGGCCGTACGGCCCACCTTCGTCAACAAGGCACCCAAGACCCTCGCGAGGGTCCAAGCCTCGCGAGGAGGACGACGCAAGACCTCCTCTGGAGTAGCCTAGCCAAGCAGGCTCATGAGGAGCGGAGATATCAAGGCAAGGCAAACCTCACGAGGCTCTCCTGACGTCAGCCATGACGAACGGTGCCAGGCGGGCGCCAGTACGCGCAGCGTCTCTATTTCCTCTTTGGTGCTAAGGAGGCCAGCGCAGGCGAAGAGTACCGAGGCATCAGGCAAAGGTTGCCATATTGGTGCAACGAGACCAAGACCAGGAGGACGGCAAGGCGGAGGTCATCGTGGAGCCCAAGACGGCGTCACCCCAGAGCTTTTCGCTGGTGAAGACCGCTTTTGTCAGGATAGCTTCTACTAGCTGTCCCCCTTCAAATTTGCCCGCCGTTGTTGGCTCCCTTCCCGCTCGATATTTGGGAGGAGGACCAGGGCCTATATAAGTAGAGCTAGCCACCACAGTAGAGGCATCGGATCCTCACGCCACAAGTTCACAAGCACAAGAACACCTCAACCTCAGGAGGCTGTTCTTCCATTGTATTGTTCATCATCAGCCCAAGAGGCAATCCACCACCACACTGGAGTAGGGTATTACACCACAACGGTGGCCCGAACCAGTATAAACCCCGTGTCTTTCTATGTTACAAGTTCATCGAGTTCATCCGCGAGATCTTAGCGAGCTAGAGCGTAGATCGGTAGGAGGGAGAGACTTCGCGCGCACCCCAGTGTTCGAACCTTAAGGGTTTGCCGGAACCCCACATCTGACATTTGGCGCGCCAGGTAGGGGTGCGCCGGAGCTTCTTCTCCACCGTTCAGCTCTCCGACGCTCCCCAGCCACGAGGTCTGGCGATTCAAGGGCCGGCTCCGACCGCTGGGCAGCCTGGCCAGCCCGGGCTGCGCCGCCTGCCCATGAAGGTCTCGACCCTGCACTCCAAGCGGCACGGGCGCCGCCAAACCCCGCCGGATGCGGGCAGCGCGGCTAGGCGTCATCCATCCTCACCCCACGACAGGTACGAGCCGCGGCGAGAGCGGCGAGTCATGCCGCAGCAACGGCGCCGCACTCACGGCGGGAGCAAGCAAACATGCGGGCAGCGCTCACCGTGGCAAGGGAGCTGCTGCGGTGCAGGCTGATGGAGAGCGGCCGGGACACGCTGCTTGAGTGCGTTGCCGAGCTGCTGGACGCAGCGGCGTCGGGAGCACCACCCTTCTGCTATCGACTTCCTCCCCAGGCCACTGCAGGGCCGCACGGCGAACCTCACCACGTCCGCACGCCATCGACTACACCCGGGGGCTTCATCAACATCAGCACGGCCGGCGGCGTAGGGGGCTCCAACTCCCCCATGCCGCCCTCGACAAGCACAAGCGCAAGCGTCGCCCCCCATGGTCCCGACCGGATGCCATATTGTCATCCCCAGGACGCCATCATGGGCGGGGCAACATGGAGCGTGCGGCACCACGGCGAGTTGTTCGAGGTGACGGCCCCGGAAGCCTACGTGCCCCGCATGATGTACCAAGGGTACGCACCAGAGGAAGACCTCGGCCCATTCACTGGAGAAGACTAGGGAGAGGGGGCGCTAGAAGTCGAAGCCTTCCAAGAACCAACGGAGAACCACAACGATCGCGCCGGCAGCGGCAACTACAGGGTACCGCTAGTCTCTCAGGAACAGGCTGATGCTAACCATGGACTACAGATGAATCAGGTTGCAGCATCGATCGATGACCCAGGCACGACGACATCCGTCCCAACAAGGGAGACATGCTGGGGGCCACCGAGAGGGAGCCAGGAGCAAGGCCCCTCCCCGCAGCGCGCGACGCCTGACGACACCCGGAGGTAGGCCCTCTGCTGGGGAGGCCTCAACAACCTTTCCCCCGGCAGAGGACCTGTGGTCGCCGAGGGAACCGCTGGCATCCTCTTTCCCTCCTCTGTGTCGTCCTGGTGACCGGTCGGCTCAGAGGAGGTCAAGAGTGGCGCAAGGCGGGGCCCTCGTCTGGCGATATGAAGCAAGGCCGCTACCTGTGAAGAAGGCCCAGTGCCTGTGAAGCTCACCGCCCGTGACACTCTCACGTAATAATGAGTTCGGGCTGTACATGCCCTGGAGTCTCAGGGGTGTCGGCCTCAGGCCCTGGGTCTCCCTCCCACGCCTAGTGGCAGCACTTAGCTCTGCGCTGGTGAGAAGACTTGAAGACCAGAAGACTAGACTAGGTGCCGGACGCGGCCTTTTGCTTTGGATCTCTCTTTCTGTAGCTTTGCTTTCTGGATCTGGATTTGAGGTGAAACTGAGTTTTTATTGATGCGCGCGTGGGGAGCCTTTTCTCGTTTGAGCAATTTCTTGCCTTCTGGATCTCATTTTGTTTGGGACTCATGTCCGTCGCCTTTCCCCCACGAGCTCCTCGCGAACGGGATTGCGCGAAGCACGTGCGCGCCAAGCGCGCGCTAACGCTACAACTGGCGCTCACCTCACATGGGGCCCCTTCCAACAGGGCGACGAGCTCCGCAAGGTTCTCAGGAACTCGACACATCGCAGCCCAGCTCAAAGCTGGCGCTGACTAAGGTAAATCAAGACAGAAAACTCGCATCAGGATTCACAAGTAAAAATTGCAGTTTGCTTACATGAGGGGCTCCCCCTCTCAAAATGCTCTCACAAGTTTTTCAAGGGCCACGCCTGAGTTTGTGCGCAGGATGAAATGACGGAAGAACAAGGGATCACCAGAAATGTCGCTCGCCGCGTCACCCGTGGATGCGTCACTCGCGTCGTCATCTTCTTCACCGGCATTGTCGCCGCCATCGGCGACGCCCCCTACGCCGTCGTCAACCACGTCGCCTTCGTCTACGGCGACCACCACCGCGTCGTCCTCGGAAGTGTAGGCCCTAACCAACGCGTCCACATTGTCCTCAACCCAACGCGCTAGGTCGCCCCGGACGGCCGCGGGTACGGGGGCGATGGCGGCATCGAAATCAAAGTTAGGGTCGACATTCAGGAGGTGGCTGAAGACGCGGGAGAAAGCGCGCTCGAGCAGGCCACGACCCCTTTCCTCCACGAGCTGGCGAGCTGTGGTAGATCGGGCCTCCAGACGCGTCACCACCTCGGTGAAGAAGGTCAGGTGGCTGGCGTAGTCATTCGAGTGAGGGGCCGGCGCCTCCACGTCGCAGATATGGCCCAGGGTGATATTGGCCCTGTTCCGGAGATCCTGAAGCATAGGGGTATGCTCGCACTCCAGTGTGCGTCGCTGAAGCACTTCTTCCGTGTTCTGCCTTGCGACGGCCTCAACGTCATCAACCCGCCTCCGGAGGGGACGCAGCTCGGCGCGGGCGGAGGCCAAGTCCGCCTGCGCCGTGAACAGGGCGGCGGCCGTGGCTTCCGCGCGCCTCTTAGCCTCGTCCAACCTAGGGCTGAGGGCAGCGGCCCTGCCCTCGTCCTCCACGCCCGCGAGCTTCAGCTTCAGGTCGTACCTGCCCTCCAGGTCCGCGCGAACCTCGGCCACCCGGCGGTTCACCTCCTCCTCAACTCCAGCCTCGCGAGCCCCGACGGCGTCTTCTGCTTGGGCCGCTTGACGCTCCCTCGTCTCCAGTTGCTCGAGCTCACGGCTACGCTCCATGGCCTCCAGGGCCAGTGCCTCCTCACGCTTCCGGACCTCCTCTTCCTCCGCGGGTGTCCCCCCTCGGCGACGCAAGAGCGGCCCTGCACGCCTCCACTTGCTGCTCAAGAGACGCGCTCCAGGCCTGGAGCTCCCACGCGCGCTTCTCCGCAGCCTCGCGGCGGCGATCAGCCTCGCGAGCCTCTTCCAAGGCTCGTGAGCGGGCTTCGTGGGAAACCTTGAGAGACGCCTCGGCCTTCGCATTCTCAAAGTCACGCTGATAGCGGCCGAGGTTGATGGCCACCTTCAGCTTGCGCCGCTCCTCCGCCAGCCGGAGACCTTCAGCCTCAAGACGCGAATCGACACTCGCGAGCTCTTCACCAAGTCGGCTCATCGCGTTCATCGCCTCCCGGAAGAGCTCATGGCAAACCGCGCTCCGCCCGCGCTCAAGCTCGAATGCCCGGCCTTCTTCGTCCTCCACCTCGGGGGCTGCGGGCAGGACGCCAAGCGGCGTGCCACCCCTCGGCAGGGGGCTGGGGGCTGGCGCCACACCTGACACCAGCCCGTCCTCGCGAAGAGCCCAAGCCGGCCAGTGCTCGCTGCTCGAAGAGGAGCCAAAGATCGAGGCCAACAAGTTGCCGTCAAAGACCAGCGAAGGAGTCCTGGGCACGCCTGCCAAGCTCCACGCCAGACCCAGGGGGAGGAGCGACGAGGCCGAAGGTTCAACGTGCCAGGAAGGCAGGAGTGCCCCTTCGACCAACCCTGCTCCAGGGGCAACCAGCAGACTCGGAGCGCTCGAGGCCGGTGGAAGAGTTAAGGAAGGGGGGAGGCCGTTTCTCAGGAGACTCAGCAGCCACAGTGGAAGGAGCCCGGAAAGACTGGCATCAGAAGAAGTAGTACACAGAGAGCCACAGTGGTACGATACTTACACGTCAACGGCGATGTACTTCCTCCGCTTCAGCGGTCCAAAGATGTTGTTATCGCTGGGGGATCCCTTCCTCTTGCGGAGCTCTTCGAAGTCCACACAAAGGCGACCAAAGCGTTGGACGTGATGGCCGGTGCGCAGCGGGGCTGGAGAAGAGCTCGGAAGAACATCTTCAGGGGTACCCGGTTGCGGCGAATAGCCAGGCACCATTTCACCACGACCTCCCGAGGCTCCTGGAGCCTTGGCCTCAGGAGTCGCATGCAGCGTCTCCTCAGCAACCGACGCCTCAGGAGGGGAGAGGCAGGCTCCTGAGGACGATGCCCCAGGATCACCGCTCGGCACGTGCTCCTCGGCACTCGAGCCGCCGTCCTCCGCCTGAGCTCGCCCACCTGCACCGTCATTTGGGGCGAGCTCAGCGTCAGGGGCAAGGAAGGGAACCACGACGACGGGGTTCTCACGAGGCCCCTCCAGACCGCTCGGCCGCGGCCCCGATTCCTCGAAAAGAGGCAAGCCCTTTACAAATTCATCCTTATTCTTGCAGCGGTACAACAAACTGTTCTTCCCAGGCAGTTCGGCCGGCAGAAAGACACCCGTCAGGACCTTGAGCACTGTTCGCCGCGTCCCGAGGAGGAGCCCAGACTCCTAAAACCTCATATGGTCCTGGCTGCTGAGCAAGGTCCACATTAGGCGAGAATGGCGCTGAAGCGGAGCGACCCGGCGTTGGACGAATTCCTTCACCACCATCGGTGCAGTTACGCCGCGATCCTTCAGCAACCTCAACCTGAGCCAGATGTGGGCAAGGCTGGGGCTCGCAAGCCGCTGATGGCTCCAGCTGGAGTTAGGAACAGCGGGCCCCGACGGAGCCTGAAGCAGAGGACTGAGCACACCAGCATCGACGAACACCCATCATGTCCGGAATTCGCTTGTGGATGGAGGAAGCTCGAAATCGATCCCCTCGCCTGCCATCGCAGCCACGGCCTGGAAGCTCACGCACGCCGGGCATTGCTGAGGGTCGGCCTGATGCAATGAGAAGAAGTGACGGAGGAGAGCCACCGAAGGAGCGATGCCCACCATGGCTTCGCACACGAAGGCGAAGACAGCAAGAAAAGTCACAGATTCGAGATGCAGCATGTGGATCTGATAATGCTCAAGCACATCATTGAAGAAGGCGGAGAAGGGAGGAATCAGGCCAGCCCAGAGGGCATCTACGAAGATCGGGACCTCGGTGGCCGTCTGAGCCGTGCGAGTGCGAGACGCGGGCCAAGCCACCGTCTCCCCCACTCATTGAAGCTGGAAGCAAGCATCGGGCGCACCTTGTCCATGGCCTCGTCGTTGAGCACCCAAGACCGGCCGAGCGCCGGCGCAAAGGATGGAGGCTCAGCTGGAAATGACAGAGGACTCTTCCCCTTCTCAGCTTGTTTTGGCGCCATGGCGATGGAGCAGGCGGAGCGCAAGTCAGATTCGAGAAGAGAAGCAGAGCCACAAGGAAGCAGGGGAATTGGGGAAGCGCGACGCAGGAGGCAGAGGAATAACTGTGTAGGCCGCAGGGGCCGCATAGCCAGGCGGATTCAAAGGCAGCGTGGGGAAGTGGAGACGCCCACGTCTATTCAACCGCCACGCGTCAACCGAGGCCGCAGGCTTTTGGGGCCCGCGGAGCTCCGAACTTGACCCTTGGCTTCGCCGCGGAGCCAAGCCCGAGTGCACCTTGGGCCCGGGGGCTACTGTCGGCGTTCTGGGAATGGGGGTCCCCAGACTTTCCTGCCTGCGGCCCACAGCATTGCTAAGCAGCAGGCTGTACGGCCCACCTTCGTCAACAAGGCACCCAAGACCCTTGCGAGGGTCCAAGCCTCGCGAGGAGGATGATGCAAGACCTCCTTTGGAGTGGCCTAGCCAAGCAGGGTCACGAGGAGCGGAGATATCAAGGCGAGGCAAACCTCACGAGGCTCTCGTGACGTGAGCCATGACGAACGGTGCCAGGCGGGCGCCAGTGCGTGCAACGTCTCTATTTCCTCTTTCATGCTAAGGAGGCCAGCACAGCGAAGAGTACCGAGGCATCAAGCAAAGGTTGCCATATTGGTGCAACGAGACCAAGACCAGGAGGACGGCAAGGCGGATGTCATCGTGGAGCCCAAGACGGCGTCACCCCAGAGCTTTTCGCAGGCGAAGACCGCTTTTGTCAGGATAGCTTGTACTAGCTGTCCCCCTTCAAATTTGCCCGCTGTTGTTGGCTCCCTTCCCGCTCGATATTTGGGAAGAGGACCAGGGCCTATATAAGTAGAGCTAGCCACCATAGTAGAGGCATCGGATCCTCACGCCACAAGTTCACAAGAACAAGAACACCTCAACCTCAGGAGGCTGTTCTTCCCTTGTACTGTTCATCATCAGCCCAAGAGGCAATCCACCACCACAATGGAGTAGGGTATTACACCACAACGGTGGCCCGAACCAGTATAAACCCCGTGTCTTTCTGTGTTGCAAGTTCGTCGAGTTCATCCGCGAGATCTTAGCGAGCTAAAGCATAGATCGCTAGGAGGGAGAGACTTCGCGCGCACCCTAGTGTTCGAACCTTAAGGGTTTGCCGGAACCCCACATCCGACACCCCCGGCAAGAAGATCAGATGAGGATTAGAAGATAACGATCCTCGGCAAGATCCTTGTCGAGGAGAGCCGCGAGACCCCCGGCAAGATTCTCGCCGGGGACGACAGCGCGCCACGGCAAGACCCTTGCCGGGCGACCCGGCAAGGTTCTCGCCGAAGACGCTAGCAGGGCCACCGCCAGGCCCGCACCAGCCAAGTCTCCACTGCCGTTCGCATGCAGCTGCCAGCCCAAACCAGCTGGGCAGGCAACTGCGTGGCAACATGCAGCTTCCAGGCCAACTCAGCAGGCGCCTGCGTGGCGGCATGCAGATCTTCGTGAAGACCCTACCACCGCGCCACCTCAGCTACCTGCCTGCCTACATGGTGCCGCACGCATCGCTGGCTAGGGCGCGTGTCGAAGCGAGGAGGAGCGGTGATGGACGGGACGGGCCTCGCCCCCGTCCCCGATAAAGCTAGGGGACACCTCAGCGGCGCATTAAATACGACTTGTCCTATAATACGAGCGATAAGCTCACAATACTGTACACGGTATGCCACTGTGGCAGCCCCTTTCGCCTATAAAAGGAGGCCCATGGCATACTGGAGAAGGATTCGGCTTTCGAACCACACACTCACCATAGCTATTTCGAGAGCTCAAGAACTCTCTGAAATACACCCACCAAAGCAGGACTAGGGTCTTATGCATCCTTGTGGCCCGAACCTGGGTAAACGATCCTTGTGCTGACTACTGATCCTGCTCTTCTTGCAACCCTGCGCCCCGGCAACCATAGTAGGGATTCTTGTGATCCTATAGGTGTCGTTCCACACCAACATCTTTGGCGCGCCAGGTAGGGGGTGCAATTGTGAGAATTTGGTCTAGTAGTTGGCCTAGCAGTTCCTCATCACCATGGCTCCCAAGAAGGAGATGGCCAGGAGAAAAAGGGCGCCGCCTGCGAACGCGAAGGACGCTAGCGCGACAGCAGAAAAGCTAAGTCATTCGGAACTTTGAGTTACTTCCTTTTATATATAAGGTTATCGTCCTCGGAGATCTTGCCTATGTATGAGAAACCTGCACGCAGAGGGGCCCTCCCGCAATTGGCAACGCCCTTGTTCTGTTTCGAGTCCGCTCAACAGCTCAAAGCGGCCGCGTCGAGAGTGGCGGGGTAGCCTTCCGCACTTGCCAACACTCCCGACTCTGACTCGAGTCAAAGTCGACAGTTCGGGCGGCCGCGCTAAGGGCGGTAAGGTGGTTCTCCTGGCAGCAAGCACACCCAGCAGGCCAATGGGGATCCATCCCCAAGACGCCGCCCTGGGTTTACGCACCGGCAATCCTACCTGGTTAACGTAGGGTGGACACACAATGGAAAATCGAACGGGAAATAACGTGCATGATACTAAAAGTGCTGCAGAGTCATATTACATCAAATTGTTGCTGCGGTTCTAACTAGAGATAGCAATTGTCTTGGTTGTGAACCTGCAGCGGCGATAAGAAATGGGGTGCCTAATCCCGGCGCTGGCCCTCCACCCTCAGAATTCCGCCGACACGGCTGATGATGGGCTTGATGCGCTCCCTGAGCGGCACGAGGTCGGTACCTTCCGGCAAGCTCTCCAGCGCGGCGTCGAAGTCGAGGTCGGGGTACCAGTGTGCCACCTTGGTGAGAACCTTGGTCATGGCGCCCTGGCAAAGCATCCGGGCCTCGTCGACCAGCGAGGCCGCCCGGTTGCGTGAAGCTGCTCCAGGGCCCCGAGAACACACTCGAAGAATAAGGTCAGCTTGGCGTTGGTGGTCCTGCTGCGCTCCGGGGCGTACCTCATGCTTGGCACCCCCATGGTAGCCAACTGCGCGGTGATCTTGCCGGCGACATCCTCGAGGCGGCCGAGCCAGCGGTTCACGCCCTCCTTGAAATCCTTGTTCTCGGCGGCCTCGTTCTTCTACAGTTGCTTCTCGGTCTCCAGCTCCTTGGCCAGGATCCCCTCCCGGGTTTTGGCCTCCGCGAGCATCCCCTCGAGGCCCTCCAGCTTCAGCGTGAGGTCCTTGACGGACTTGTTAGCCTCGGAGAGCTCCCCGGCCCTGCTGATGACCGCGCCCTACGCCTCCGTCAGGGCGCTGTTGAGCGTGTCCTTCTCATGGGACAGCTTCAGGGCCTGCTCCTTCAGCCTGTCCCGCTCCGCCTCCAGCTCCTTCACCTTGTTGGCGTGAACCTGGTCCTGGGCATCGAGCGCCTCTTTGTGCCTCTGCTCCAGCCCACTGGTCCGCTGCAAGACAAGCTTCTCCACCTCTTCATCCTTGCCGCGAAGCGTGCCAGCAAGCTTCTCCTCGCGCGTGGCGAGGTCCTCTTCCTGGGAGTTCAGCGTGGCCTGGTGCTGGGTTCGGGCGGCCTCGGCTGCCGCGGCCTAGCCCGCCGCCGTCTCCTGGGCCTTGTCGATGTCGGCCAGCTTCATGGTGAGCTCCACATCACGCTTGGCCAGCTCGCCCTGGGCGGCCTTCAGCTCGTCGCGAGCCTGGCGGAACCAGTCCTGCGTCTCGGCGACGCGCTTCTGGAGGTCCGCCTCCGCCTTCTCCACCACTGCCGTCCTGGACTTAGCCTTGTCCAGGTGGGCACGGTGGAGCGCCTGGAGCTTCCCGAAGCTGGCACCCATGGCGTGGAGGAGCCGCTCTTCCTGCGAGCCGTCGCCACCAATGCTCGGCTCGTCGACGACCTCAAGCCCGGCGGCGGCAAGCACTTCGTCGTCGAACACCTCTCCCTCGACGGGTGCCCTGGTGCTTGACGCGCCTGGAAGGTGGACGAACAAGTCGTCACTCACCCTCAAGTACTTGTTGGAGCCAGAAGCAGCAGAGGAGGAAGGCTGGTCATCAGCCACCTCCTCCTCCTCCTCGGCAGCGGCCCTGCCGGCCTCCCCGGCAGACCCCTTGCCGGTCTCCTCAGTGGTGGCCTTGCCGGCCTCCCTGGCAGGCCCCTTGCCGGCGTCCTCAGCAGCGCCCTCGGCGGCCTCCCCGGCGGCGATCCTCTCGGCGTCTGCCTCGGCGGCCTTGGCGACGTCCTCGATGATGGCGTCCACGTCCTCTGGGTTCACCGAGGAGGAATTTGGACACCGAAGAAGGGGGTGAGGCAAGGCCAAGACCAAGGGTCAGCAAGAAATAAAAAGGAACAGGGACGAGAGGCGAGCGACTTACCACCGCCGGTGCCAGGCTGGGAAAAAGAAGTCCCCTCCCCGCCAACATTTGGCGTCGAGGCAAAGCCGCTAGCGCCCAAGTTCTCCTCCTCCTCCATGTGCGTGGGCTCGGTGCTTGGCGCCCTTACTGGGGGCGCCCCTTGGGGCGGCGTGGTCGATGGGGGCGGCGTGTTGGGAGTAGCCCTATGCGGCTCCTCCTGCTGCCGCTCTCCTCCTACATACCCGGCAAAGTCAGCACCAAAGTATCGTACCCCTGACACGTGTCGACAAGGGGAGGGTGGTGAGCTTACGCTGGGGACTGCTGTTCGGGCTACTCAGCACCACCAATGGCGCCCTTGAAGTACCAGCCGGGGGCTGGCCGCCCGCCGAGGTCTTGGCCCTCTTCACCCTTTTGGGCCAGCGTCTCCACATCCCTGCCAGGATAAAAACAAGTCAAGACAAGCGACACAGATTGAGGAGGCAGAGATGACGGGAAGGAGCCAGATACTTACTCGTCGTCCGCCTCCTCCTCTGCTGTTTTCCTCTTCCTCCTCGGGCCGAGGGACCCATAGTCAAAAGTGACCCCCGCGTCGGCATCCGCCGGAGGAGGGGAGGAGGGCGTAGTCTGTGGGTGCGTGGACAAAGAAGAAGCAGATGCCTTCTTCCTCGCTGCCGCAGCCTTCACCACCTTCTTCGCCGCCGCGGCCCTCGTCTGGCACACGGACTCCTCCGGGGACTTTGGCCACCGCGCGGCCCTGGCGGACAGCACCGGCTCGCCGCAGGACTCGCCCTCTCCCCATGGCCGGCGGGTCAACAGCCCCGGCCTCCTCCTCCGACGACTCGTCGGCCGCTTCCTCAACCAAAGGAGCCTCGGTGCCGGCACTGCTGGCCTCCCTAGCGGCCGCCGCCCACCGGGCGAGCTCCTCCTCCTCCGCGGCCGTCGCGGCCTTGTCCTCCACGCCACAAGCGCTGCCGGCCTCCTCGGCAAGTTGTGCCTCCCTCGTCCTGGTGGCGATATAGTCCAGTTCCGCCTGGGTGGTGTCCTGGACAAGCAGCCGCTCGGCGTCGGCGTTGATGTACCCCTCGTGCAGAGTGTCAAAGAACTGTTGCACCTCGACGTCCTCCGGCTCCTTCCAGCTCGGGTCAGGGCCATGCATGTTGCAGTCCGGCATCATGACGATGATCTCGGTCCGGCGCGAATTATTGCACAGCGGGACCACTCCCGCCGGCAGCTTGAACAAGGGCCCCTTGAAGACTTGCCGGCCTTCGCGGCGGCCCTCGCGACCTTGCCGGTCCCCTTGACCTCGCCGTCGTGGCCCACATCGAGCTGGAAGAGCCACTGGCAGAAATGGGCATGCTCCATCACTTTGAAGTTGTGGTCGAGGCCGGGGCGAAGCCGCATGATGTCGGTGGGGTTCGTGAAGAGCCAGGCCGGCCTCCCCTTGTTGTGCAGTGGAGCGATCCGGTGGCGGATGAAGTCCGCCCCGATCATCTCAAGGGTGAGCCCAACCTCGGTGAGCCAAAGGATCCTGGTGGTGGCGACCGTAAGCTTCTTGTCGTCGGCGTCGACATCACTCCAATCACTTCTACGGACCAGCGGCGCCCGGCAAACTTCGCAGAACGCCGGCGGGTCCTTCTCTTCGATCCAGCACCACCGGCCCCGCAATTCTTCCCACCTCTCCTTCATGGCACCCTCCGGATAGACACCCTTGGACCTTGGGATCCAGGTGATGCAACCGGAGATGGCGCCCCCTGGTTGGATCTGAGGGGAGAAG
Source organism: Triticum aestivum (assembly GCF_018294505.1). NCBI lineage: Eukaryota > Viridiplantae > Streptophyta > Magnoliopsida > Poales > Poaceae > Triticum > Triticum aestivum. The sequence continues at coordinate 147,205,407 of NC_057799.1, read as the reverse complement.
TAATGGCGAAAGAGCGCCGTGTTGGGGTGCACCCCGGCGAAGCGTTCGCAGAGGTGCGCGAAAAGGGCCATGCGCGCCACCGCATTCGGGGTAAAATCTAAGAGGTGGAAGCCAAAGGTGTGCATGATGTCGCTGAAGAAATCGGAGAAGGGAGGACAAAGCCCGCAGGAAAAATAGTCAACAAAGAAGGGGTACCGATTTGGGGCAGCCTCGGTGCAGTTGGCGGGGATGAAGCGCGTGGCTGGATGCCCCGACTTTTCTCCCCCCGTCTTCACCCCCCACAGGGGCCTGAAGGCTTCCCGAAGCTCGAACACGTCGACTGTCGAGGGGAAGAAGGTGGACTGCGTCCGCTGCACTGCCAACGCACTCTCCGGCGGCTCCGCCGCTCCAGCGTTCTTAGCCACGCCCTTGCCCTTGACTGATTTCGTTGCCATGGCGGCTGGGAGAGAAGGGCAGAGCAAAGGGCGGCGGGAACACAACGGCGGCGAGCGAGAGTGAAGCTTGGGGAAGAAGAGGAAGACGAGCAGAGGCTTCCGAGATTGGGATTGCGCGAAGGGTAAAAGGAACAGTGCGCTCGCGGTTACCCCCCTTTTTATGGGGAAGGTGCGGGTCGCGCTGCCCATTTACTGCGATGTGACGCATGCGTGCGGGAACCGCCCCGCGCATGCCGCCCATGTCACGTGCACCCCTCCACGCCGCGCCACACCGCGCGCGGGTCGTGGGAAGCGAAGCGCGCAATTTTTTTTACCGCGGTAAAAAAACCGCCCCGCCTGCCCGCGCACCGTTTTGGGCCTGGCCCAACAACGTGTCGCGCTTATGGGTGGCCCAGGCCCGGGGGCTCCTGTCGGTGTACAAAAGAAGGGGCGCACCTTTGTACCCCTTTACCTGTGCACGAGCAGTCGGAGCCGCGCTCACAGTCGCACAAGCAGAACAGGGGAGGTAAACCGAGGTAAAACCGTAGCCCAAGACAGCCAGAGCAACGCCGAGACCAAGCCTACAAAGAACAGAGAGACGAAGCAGGTTCCCCCTGGCAAGACCCTTGTCGGGGCAGCCTCAGCGACCCCGGCAAGCCCCTTGCCGGGGCGGCTCGTCAAACACCAACAGGGCGAGCCACCCTTGAGCCCACGTCCCCAACACCATCGGCCACGTGGGGCCAGGGCTCGGGAGGCACCCCTGTGGTGGCATGCAGATCTTTGTGAAGACATATTCAAGATCAGATGAGGATTAGAAGACAACGATCCTCGGCAAGAACCTTGCCGAGGAGAGCCACGAGACCCCTGGCAAGATTCTTGCCGGGGACGACAGTGCGCCACGGCAAGACCCTTGCCGGGCCCTCCGGCAAGGCTCTCGCCGAAGCCAGCAGGGCCACCACCAGGGCCGCACCAGCCAAGTCTCCACCGCCGTTCGCATGCAGCTGCCAGCCCAAATTAGCTGGACAAGCACCTGCGTGGCAACATGCAGCTTCCGGGCCAACTCAACAGGTGCCTGTGTGGCGGCATGCAGATCTTCGTGAAGACCCTACCACCGCGCCACCTCAGCTGCCTGCCTGCCTACATGGTGCCGCACGCATCACTGGCTAGGGCGCGTGTCAAAGCGAGGAGGAGCGGCGACGGACGGGACGGGCCTCGCCCCCGTCCCCGATAAAGCTAGGGGACACCTCAGCGGCGCATTAAATACAACTTGTCCTGTAATATGAGCGATAAGCTCGCAATACTGTATGCCTTTCCACCTCCTATATGCCACTGTGGCAGCCCCTTTTGCCTATTAAAGGAGGCCCATGGCATACCGGAGAAGGATTCGGCTCTTTCGAACCACGCACTCACCATAGCTAGTTCGAGAGCTCAAGAACTCTTTTAAATACACCCACCAAAGCAGGACTAGGGTTTATGCATCCTTGCGGCCCGAACCTAGGTAAACGATCCTTGTGCTGACTACTGATCCTACTCTTCGTGCAACCCTGTGCCTCGGCAACCGTAGTAGGGATTCTTGTGATCCCATAGGTGTCGTTCCACTCCGACACTGTGCCACTATTGGATATACTCTTAATGATTTTAAGGGAATTAGCCCAACTTTATGTCAGAACAAAATTAATATGGAGCCTGATGCTAAACCAGTTGTTGATCATCAACGACGGTTGAATCCTAAGATGAAAGAAGTGGTAAGAAATGAAATACTAAAGCTTCTGGAGGCAGGTATAATTTATCCTATTGCTGATAGTATGTGGGTAAGCCCTGTTCATTGTGTCCCTAAGAAGGGAGGTATTACTGTTGTTCCCAATGATAAAAATGAATTGATCCCACAAAGAATTGTCACAGGTTATAGATTGGTAATTGATTTTCGCAAATTAAACGAAGCTACTAGGAATGATCATTACCCTATACCTTTTATTGATCAAATGCTAGAAAGACTATCCAAACATACACATTTTTTCTTTCTAGATGGTTATTCTGCCTTCTCTCAAATATCTATGTCAAAAGAGGATCAAGAAAAAACTACTTTTACATGCCCTTTTGGTACCTTTGCTTATAGACGTATGCCTTTTGGTCTATGTAATGCACCTGCTACCTTTCAAAGATGTATGACTGCTATATTCTCTGACTTTTGTGAAAAGATTGTTGAGGTTTTCATGGATGATTTCTCTGTTAACGGAACTTCTTTTGATGATTGCTTAAGCAACCTTGATCGAGTTTTGCAGAGATGTGAAGAAACTAATCTTGTTTTGAATTGGGAAAAGTGCCACTTTATGGTTAATGAAGGTATTGTCTTGGGGCATAAAATCTCTGAAAGAGGTATTGAAGTTGATAAAGCCAAAGTGGATGCTATTGAAAAAATGTCGCGTCCAACATATATCAAAGGTATAAGAAGTTTCCTTGGTCATGCTGGTTTCTATAGGAGATTTATTAAAGAATTCTCTAAAATTTCTAGGCCTCTCACTAATCTCTTGCAAAAAGATGTCCCATTTGTTTCTGATGATGATTGTGTAGAAGCATTTGAAATTCTTAAGAAAGCCTTGAATTCTGCACCTATTGTTCAACCACCTGTTTGGAACTTACCCTTTGAAATTATGTGTGATGCTAGTGATTATGGTATTGGTGCTGTTCTAGGACAAAGAGTTGATAGGAAATTAAATGTTATCCATTATGCTAGTAAAACTCTAGACAGTGCCCAGAGAAATTATGCTACTACTAAAAAAGAATTCTTAGCAGTTGTATTTGCTTGTGATAAGTTCAGATCTTACATTGTTGGTTCCAAAGTAACTGTTCACACTAATCATGCTACTATAAAATATCTTATGGAAAAGAAAGATGCTAAACCTAGACTTATTCGTTGGGTTCTCTTGCTACAAGAATTTGATTTGCATATCACTGATAGAAAAGGAGCAGAGAATCCCGTGGCTGATAACTTGTCTAGGTTCGAAAATATTCTTAATGACTCACTACCTATTGATGATAGTTTTCTTGATGAGCAGTTAGCTGTAATAAATGCTTCTCATAACACTCCTTGGTATGCTGACTATGCTAATTACATTGTTGCTAAATATTTACCACCTAGTTTCACATATCAACAAAAGAAAAAAAATCTTCTATGATTAAAGACATTACTTCTGGGATGACCCACATCTTTATAAAGGAGTAGATGGTATTATTAGACGTTGTGTACCTGAGCATGAACAGGGACAAATCTTACGGAAATGTCACTCTGAAGCTTATGGAGGACATCATGCGGGAGATAGAACTGCTCACAAGGTATTGCAATCTGGGTTTTATTGGCCTACTCTCTTCAAGGATGCTCGTAAGTTTGTCTCATCTTGTGATGAATGTCAAAGAATAGGTAATATCGGTAAGCGTCAAGAAATGCCTATGAATTATTCACTTGCTATTGAACCATTTGATGTTTGGGGATTTGATTACATGGGACCTTTTCCTTCCTCTAATGGGTATACTCATATTTTGGTTGTTGTTGATTATGTTACTAAGTGGGTAGAAGCTATTCCAACTAGTAGTGCTGATCACAACACCTCTATTAAAATTCTTAAAGTTATTTTCCCAAGGTTTGGAGTCCCTAGAAATTTAATGACTGATGGTGGTTCACACTTTATTCATGGTGCTTTCCGTAAATTGCTTGGTAAGTACGATGTCAACCATAGAATTGCATCTCCATATCATCCTCAGTCTAGCAGTCAAGTAGAATTGAGCAATAGAGTGATTAAATTGATTTTGCAAAAGACTGTTAATAGATCTAGAAAGAATAGGTCTAAGAAACTAGATGATGCATTATGGGCTTATAGAACTGCCTATAAAAACCCTATGGGTATGTCTCCATACAAAATGGTTTATGGAAAAGCATGTCACTTACCTCTCGAACTAGAACATAAAGCTTATTGGGCAATCAAAGAGCTCAACTATGATTTCAAACTTGCCGGTGAGAAGAGGTTATTTGACATAAGATCGCTTGATGAATGGAGAACCCAAGCCTATGAGAATGCCAAGTTGTTTAAATAAAAGGTTAAAAGATGGCATGACAAAAGAATACAAAAGCGTGAGTTTAACGTAGGTGATTATGTTTTGCTATACAACTCTCGTTTAAGATTTTTTGCAAGAAAGCTTCTCTCTAAATGGGAAGGTCCTTACATTATCGAGGAAGTATATCATTCCAGTGCCATCAAAATCAACAACGCCGAAGGCACCAACCCGAAGGTGGTAAACGGGCAAAGAATCAAACATTATATTGAGGTACTCCCATAAATGTTGAGACAAATATTATTAATACCATAACACCGGAGGAGTACATAAGGGATACTTTCCAGAATGTTTAGGACTCTGAAAAGGAATAGGTATGTGGTACGATAAGTAAACCGACTCCAAAACTTTTCCAATAGCAATTTTACTCCGTTTTGGAATATTTAAAAAATAGGAAAATTAAAAGTAGTCCGAAAGTTGCACGAGGAGACCACAAGGGTGGAGGGCACGCCCTACCCCCTGGGTGCGCCCCTGCCTTGTGGCCACCCCGTGTGCCCTCCGGAGTCTGCTTTCTTGTGGAATACTTCTTTTGGTCGGTAAAAATTCATCATATAATCTCCCGAAGGTTTTGACAACCGTACCATGACAAAATCCTCTGTTCTTGTTTCGTGCTGTTTTTTAGACAGATCTAGGTCGCCATGACGTCCCCAAGTGCTCTGAAGGACAAGTTCTTTGAGAAGGTCATCAACCCCTACCTCATGGAGGTGCTGCGACATCCTCAAACCATTGATATGCGTGAGGGGGTGCTGCACATCCTTGATGTTGAAGGGTCAAAGAAGACCGGAAGCGCAGAGACAAGGCTCGAAGCAATGGAGCAGCAAGTCTTCAAGTGCCAAGGGATGGTGGAATGTGGACTCAACGCCAATCACTCCATGATCACCGAATTTACCCGTGACCACAAGCTGGATGCCAAGAACATCAAGGAGGCCATCTTCAAGCTTCATGAGAAAATCGAGCATCTCCAAGCCCAGATCTATGACCAGCAAAACCAAAACTGTGAGTATGAATACAGATTTAAGAGGATGAGTTTGGCTGCAAATTTGAGGATACTAGATACTCGTTCATCTTTTTACGATGGTGAACCTATGCCATGGAAGATGGAGGACAAGCCTACATAAATACACGGGTATGGGAACTCCCCTTGGCTTGTGCTAAGCTTGGGGGAGGTACCCCGGTATCGTATCACCATCACATCTTTACCTTTATCATTTTTATTAGTTCGATCCTTTTGATTATATTTTGATCTAGTAGAATAAAGTTTTTAGTATGATCTATCTTTGAGTTTTGTTTTGAGATCTATCTACACTACAAAAAAAGACACATCCGTGACATTTTGGGCCGAACGAATTTTTTTCTGTCATACATATGACACTTCTATGACGATAATTGTGACAAAACCCGGTATCATCATAGATGTGGTGGGCTCCTACTTCTATGACAAAAAGTCATGACAGAAAATGGGCTTTTCGTCCTGGGCGGGCCGGAGACGCAGCTGCATGACATTCTTTGGGCCGTGGGAGGCCGGGGGCCGAGCGATGCGCGTTTCTCTCGTACACGTACGTGAGTGCGTGCGAGGCGTTGGCTCTAACTAAACCCGAGCGAGGCGTTGGGCTCTAACTGAACCCGAGCGATTGCACTGCAGGCTACGCGTTACTGAACCCGAGCGATCGATTGATGGCTCTTAACTGAACCTGATCGAGCGATTCCTTCGCTACTGCTGCTAACTGAAGCCGATCGATTGGATGAACAGTGAGCATTGCGGGGGTGGGGGGCTTGGATGAACAGTGAGTGGTGGTGTTGCCTCTGGATGAACAGGACCCCGTGGTGTGGAGGGCTGGATGAACAGTAGACGATGGAGGGGTGCCCGTGGAGGGGTGGTTGAACAGGAACCCGTGGTGTGGAGGGCTAGATGAACAGTAGACGGTGGAGGGGTGCCCGTGGAGGGGTGGTTGAACAGTAGCCGGTGGAGTAGCGCGCGGTGGAGGCTGGATGAACAGGAGCCCATGGAGGCTGCAGGAGGTCGACGGTAGCCTGTGGAGGCTGGAGGAGGTCGACGGTGGAGATGAACAGTATCCCGTGGAGTCCCGTTTTGCGGTACGCCACACCCCTCCCGATGAAAAGGACCCCGTTTCGACCGTAGGAGGTCCGTTTCGTCCGTTTTGCGGTACGCCACACCCCTCCCGATCAACAGGACCCCCGTTTCGACCGTACAAGGTCCGTTTCGTCCGTTTTGCGGTACGCCACACCCCTCCCGATCAATAGGACCCCCGTTTCAACCGTAGGAGGTCCGTTTCGTCCGTTTTGCCGTACGCCACACCCCTCCCGATCAACAGGACCCCCGTTTCGACCGTAGGAGGTCCGTTTCCTCCGTTTTGCGGTACGCCACACCCCTCCCGATCAACAAGACCCCGTTCCGAATGTAGGAGGTCCGTTTCCTCAGTTTTGCGGTACGCTAGGCCTCGTTTCCATCGCCTGTTCCGTCCAAGCCCTGCCGATGAACACGACCACACATTCCGTTCCGACCCAGCCGGTTGGCTCCCAGTCGTTCCGTTGCCTCCCCATGAACACGACGCATTCCGTTGCCTCCCCATGAACACGACGCATTCCGTTGCCTCCCCATAAACACGATGACGACGCTGTTTCTCCGTTCCGACCCAGCCATGTACACGAGCCCTGGCCGTACGTATGCGCGAGTAGGCGTTCGAGACCCCGCCCATATGTACACATACGTGGCCATATTTTCTTTCTTGCACCCTGGCCGCTGTACGTACGTGTACATGCTACGTGCGCGCCTCTACTATGACATGTGCGCGCCTCTACTACGACACGTGCGCGCCTCTACATCGACCAGTATGTACGTACACGTTCGCGACCATAATGACAACGCTACGTATGCTTCGACCAGGTGGGTCCCGACTGTCAGGCACTTCCTTGCCTGTGAAGATGTAGCTGGTGGGTCCCAGCAGTCAGGGGGTGAATCGTTTTTTTGCCCGGACGCACTTCCTTGCGTGCGAAGATGTAGCCGGTGGGTCCCAGCAGTCAGGGGGCGAATCATTTTTTTGCCCGGACGCACTTCCTTGCGTGCGAAGGTGTAGCTGGTGGGTCCCAGCAGTCAGGGGGCGAATCGTTTTTCTTTTTGCCCGGACGCACTTCCTTGCGTGCGAAGATGAAGCTGGTGGGTCCCAGCAGTCAGGGGGGAACGTTTTTTCCGCGAAATACAGTGGCCGGTCCGGTGGGTCCCAGCTGTCACGTGGAGGAATCATTATTTTCCTCATAATAAGGAGGCACTTCCATCTGCGGCCGTGGACCCAGCTGTCAGCCTCTTCACGTACAGTCCACGTCCGATGGAAGTCGTTCCTTGACCACGTTGACCAGGCCGCGCCGAGAGGACCATGGCGGTGGACGACGGCGAGGCCTAGGAAGGGGACGACGCGGAGCCGGGGAAGACACGGCAGTGGAAGCCCGCGCGGAGAGGAGTACGAGGGTTCACTGGTTCGGCTGCGGTGTGAGGCTGCCGTCGCCGCAGGGCCTGGCCAGATGTGGGAATAGTAGGGGGCGGTGAGGCCTCCGCGGCAGCACAGCCGGCCACGGGAGGCAGGAGCATGCGGCATGACTGGCGCTGCTTTGGGCGGCTGGAGCAAGAAGACCAGGGGTTGAAGAAGCATTACGGCCGTTGGATGGACATCGTACGGTCACTGGAGCTAGAATCGTTCATATTGACTAAGTTGACAAAGCCCTCCGTCCCCGTCAACTTAGTTGGCCCACAAGTCATCCACCCACTATGGTGGGTCCCAGCTAGCAGGGGGTATTCATTTTTTTGTGCGTAATAAGGAGGCACTTCCTTGCGTGCGAAGATATAGCTGGTGGGTCCGACATGTCAGCGGGGGGAACATTTTTTCGCGAAATACAGAGGCCCTTCCGGTGGGTCCCAGCTCTCAGGTGGAGGAATCATTATTTTGCGCGTACAGTCCACGGCCGATGGATGTCGTTCGTTGACCACGTTGACCAGGCCGCGCCGAGAGCACCATGGTGGTGGACGACGGCGAGGCCTAGGAAGGGAACGGCACAGAGACGGGGAAGACTCGGCAATGGTTATCCACGCGGTGGGGAGTACGAGGGTTTACTGGTCCGGCTGCCGTCGCCGGAAAATAACAGGAGGTGTGGGTGAGTAGAGGAATGGCCTGGCCATCAATGAAGTAGGGTGGGGCGGTGCGGCCTGTGCGGCAGCACAGCCGGCCACGGGAGGCGGGAGCAGGCAGTCCCACCGGAGCTGGTTTGGGCGGCTGGAGCAAGAAGATCAGATATTGAAGAAGCAGCACGGCCGTTGGATTAACATCCAACGGTCACTCCTACTAGAATCGTTTGTGGACTAAGTTGACAAAGCCAAAGTACACGTCAACCTAGTAGACCCACAAGTCAGCCTCCAAATCTGTCCCAAACAGCATACAGCCCGAAATTTCTAGCCAGATTCAAATTAATTTTAAATCTAAATATACCTTAATTTAAATTCAATGAAATTTTACCCGCACAAAAACAATGAAATTTAAAATATCAAAATCCGAAAGAAAACAGTATTTTGGAACTAATTGCCTGTTTGTTGTATTTTTTCATTTTACAGCCCATTTATTATTAATTATAGCCCATTTCATATTACTTATAGCCCATTTTCTAGGCAAAATGCATCCCTCCTCGTCTTGAAAGATTTCCGGCCTAGCAGGGCGTAGAAAAGCAAGTAGGCCTACATTGGTTATTCTGCAAATAACAAAATAGCTGGCTAGCCATTTTCATAAAGGAAAAAACAAACTGGGCTGGTCATGTGCTAAACATATGAAATAAAAGCCTGGGCTAGATGGGCCACGGGTCCCGCACAACCCAGTTGATACCCTTCTCCGTCCCGAAAAAACAAAATTACTGCGCGCGCTGCTGGGTCCCTACTGTCATCCTCACCATGTACAGTCATCTCCTTATTCCTCTCGGTTGTTGACCATGTTGACAACACCGGAGGGCGGCGCCGCGGCGAGCGAACCAAGGCGGAGGACGATGGTGAGGCCTCGGACGGGAACGAACAGGAGCCGGGGAAGATCACAGCCAGCCGTGGGAGGCGGGAGCAGGCGGTCCCGCCGGCGCTGGTTTGGCTTTGGCGGCTCGAGGAAGAAGAGACTGAAGAAACGCGACAGACGTTGAATGTCAATCCAACGGTCAAGGTTGGCACAATCGTTTGTTGACTAAGCGGACACCAAGTAGCATACTTTTTTATATATAGGAAGAAAACTGCGAGGAAAATGCGTTCGTCTGCCGTCCTCCTCACAGGGAACGTTCGCCACATAAGTGACTAGCACCCTTGGTTTTCAACCGAGAGGTCTTGGGTTCGAGTCCCAGGAACTCTCAATTTTGTCCTCCTTCCTTCCTCGCAAAAAAAGGGAAAGAAAATCAAAGACTTGGGAAGGCGTACAGAACAAGCTAGTGTACCAGTAAAGAGACGTTGCCGAGTTTTAGAAAAAAGAAAGATGTTGCCGAGTTTTAGAAAAAGAGACGTTGCCGAGTTTTAGAAAAAATAAGTTCCGTGGAGTTTCAGGTCATTCCGAGAACTTTTGTTTCTGCACATATATAACATCATGGCAATTCTGCTGAAAACAGCGTCAGTCCGGGTTAGTTCCATTCAAATCATGCAAGTTAGAGTCCAAAACAAGGGCAAAAGTGTTTGGAAAAGTAGATACGACGGAGACGTATCACGGCACGCCGGTGGAGGGCTAGCATACTCCAATATTAGGTTGGCTCTATGTGATGTGGCAACTTCATATACTAACCGGATGCTGGCTATACTACTACGGTACTTACACTCCAAGAAGTGACTCGAAAACCATTCATAAATTGAGTCTATGACATGCATTTGCAACTGAAATGTACCATTCCTTAAATACAACAAGTCATCAACACACAACAACAACGAGGATACATGTTGGATTATAGATTATTTCCAACAAAACATTCTAGCAAATACTAAAGTTTTCATCACACAACAAATAACAAGCAATGAAATGAACTTCAACTCAACCAATCCCCAGCGTTGGATACGCTTGCTTTGAACCATAGGTGCTCTGGGAAGGGCCAGCTATTGTTAATATCGAGAGCAAGGCAGGACTAATCATCCAGGCTGAAGCGGCATATATCAGGACCAGGGTAGGGAACCACCAAAATGTCCGAGGTATAGATATAGTTGCTTCTCATAAATGGTAGTAATGTTGTGTCAACAGCAGCTGGATCGTCTTTCACCATCATTGGATAGTTTGGTCCAAGGAAGAGCGAGTTTGCTCCAAGACTATCAATACTGAACCGGGGAGAAGGTGTTGGCACTAGCACACTAGTATCTGTCCTGAATACCATGCAACGCGTGTTGGAATAGGTCGGGAGAGGGCGACCATGGGAGACAACACCTGCATCCTCAGTAGTAACAGTCTGAGTGCACTATATACAGACAAGAAGAGGTGATCCATCGGAATTAGTTGCCAAGCGCCACTGAGTATATAAGTTCTGCTCCTCCTCATGCTCGTGATCATCACCATCGTCATCTCCCCCTTGCTTATAAAATTTTTCAAGTATAGGTGGTGGAATGTTCACATGACCTTGGAAACACAAGAAGAAGGTTAATTAGTAAAGGGAAAATTGCTAATCCGCATGCATGTGGATGAAACAATTATAATTACGGTGGAAGACAAACGTATCGAAGCTACAAGGATCCCATGCAAAAACAGTGCCACGAGTGGTCGCAGCAAACACAAGATCCTCGTATTCAATTGCATCACAGTACACATCTGTGTATAGAAACTGATTTTTGAGCAATATCCATCCAGTCGAACCACGAAGGACGGCAACAAGCTTGCCGAAGATAGCAACACCTTGATAGTTCTTGTAATTCCAAGAGCGGTTGGGAACTCGACAAATTGCTATCTTCAGTAGACGACAGTCACCATGATCGTATTTGAACGTACGTAGATCATCTGTGTGCTCAACCTCAGGGCACTCGGAGATTTTTGGAAGTGGAATCCGCTGACGAGTGTACACATTAACAAGTTCCCACTCGCAATTGTACCCAATATAAACAACCCAATCTCCATTTGCGCCAGCCCAGGACTTACCCTTAAGCGATGGCATCTTGACATCACACGTATCATTATCAAGCGGCATCAACTTGCACAAGGCGAGGCCTTCGTCGTCCGCGCCCATGCGAACAGGCTTATAGTGAAGAAGATAAGGGAGATCAAACCGCTCCTGGACCCTTGGGTTCCTTGTAATGATGTTATTAGTTGAGTCGAGAATGGGCTTGAACGAACCTGCCATGCTAGCCGAGGTGATGACGTCGCACCGATCAATGAGTTCCCCCACCACGTCATCTTTCAGATCGGGGCAAGAATAACGGGGTCGTTTCCGGCTTGTTCCCTCCATGGAGAAGACGATCAAACAATGGCAGAAGGAAGGGTGAAGGCAAATGGAGGAGGGAGGAAGAGCGTGCGACAGCAGTTCCAAATCGAGAGGGAAAGGCGAAGAGTCGGTGGACGGTTGCCAGTTTGCCACGGTACATGAAGAGGCGCCCCGGCCTACACGTCCTTTCGGAAATTGTACAAAAGGACTCGTCGTCGTCTCACTGACATGTTGGAACGGGACCACATGTCAACGAAACATGGTGTGTAATTTCTCGTGCAAAATGCGATCTGGCCGCGTTGGCCCGAGGCGCCGCATTAGTTATCGACTTTATTTTTTTAATGGCGTGCCGTTCAGTTTTGAAGCACCGAGCCTCTTAACGAAGACATACAAACGGATGGCATGAATGCGGGAAGCTGGCGCCGGCTGGGAACGCACCGCACGACGGCGTGAGGGACGAGGGTTTTGGTGTGCCAGGGTAGTCAGCTGCGGTCGTGGGAACGTTGGAGATGCCCTTTGCTCACATGCGATCCCCGCATGTCATTGAAAAAGCAAGACGACCCGGCATGGTCTCAGGTCCAGAGGATGCAGTTGGCCGCACTACACCACTCCGCGGACGCGTCGCGGCGCCCCGTGCAGCCTCGACGAGCCGGGTGTTGGGTTGTGTTTGGATTGTGGCCGAAGTGCACCTTACCAAAATTTTGGTCATGACCCAAAGATTGGTCTTTGTTTGGATGGTTGCCATTTTTTTGGCATGCCAATGAACTCTAGCCAACTCTAGTTCATTTTTCTTGCCAATGTCGGCCAAATCATGGGCAACCAATACCTCAACCAAAATTTTGGTCATGACCCAAAGATTGGTCTTTGTTTGGATGGTTGCCATTTCTTTGGCATGCCAATGAACTCTAGCCAACTCTAGTTCATTTTTCTTGCCAATGTCGGCCAAATCATGGGCAACCAATACCTCAACCAAAATTTTGGCTACCCAATGCTTTGATGGGGCAACCTTGGGCACAAACCAAACATACCGTTGGTCGTGCCACAGCACTAACGCCACCCTCGGAACACTGATACCGACCGTGTCTAGCGACGATATGAGCGTGTCGCTCACCGCGGTCGCCGTGTCCAGAGGCGGTGCTGGAGCTGCGCCCCATTGTTAGCCCCAACGACCCACATGAACGCTTGTCGGTGGCGCGGAAGTCGTGGGCCAGCTCCTCCATTGGACCAGTCTGCGCTACGTCGTCCCGACGGGTGTGCCCCACATGTCGATTTCCCTGTTTTCCCGGCAATATTCGAGCGTTAGTGCTCCGCGTTGCGCATTAGGCCTTTCACTATGTAGGCCAAGCGAGACAACTTATTGTTTATTTGAGCCGTTCAAGTATAATCATGTGGCGTTTGCTTATTTCTCATTCCTCTCCAACCCTCTTCTCCATCGGTCATGTCGCCCTCCAGTCGAGTCCATCATCCCACATGCCTCATTTGAACATTCCGCCGAGTATCATTCGCATGTACCCACCGTAGTCCTCTTTCAATAGATCTCTGGACCCCGAGATGAAATCGAGAGGGAACGAGTGGGGGCACGTGATACCTAAGGCGGATTCAAAATTTTGAACCGGTGATCATAGCATCCGGAAATCATATATAAAGGGTATTCAATGTTCGTTTCGTTCTTGAACGTACAATATACTCCCCCTATCCTTTCTAGTTTACATATAAGTTTTATGTGTAGTCAAAGTATCTCTCCTTTGATAAAAAAAGGTATCAACATTCAACAACGCCCAATCAATATTGTTAGATTCGTACGTACTCCTAGATATGTACTCGAGATGGTTTCCAATTTGACTGTTGACAAGATTAATAGTACATGAGATGTATAATGTGAAAATTATATCATTGGAAACTCCTTTCACATACAAATTTGACCGTATGCTTTGTGTAAGTTGCATGTCATATATTATTACTCTAACATTTGGTCAAAGTTAGCCTCGAAAAATGCATTAGACCCTGTATGCTTTGTGTAAGTTGCATATCATATATTATTACTCTAACATTTGTGTAAGTTGCATGTCATATATTATTACTCTAGCATTTGGTAAAAGTAGTATAGTGGAAGTGGATCCTCTGACGTAGGTATCCCTGCCTTACCCTCCCTTTCGGTCACTTACTAGCGGACCCCATGCTTGCTAGGCCCCGCATGTCAGTTACTCAATGGGTTCGGCCACGTCAGGGGATCCTCATCCGTAGTATACTCCCTCTGTTTTTATTTACTCCGCATAAAACGGAGGGAGTGGTGGTATAATAAATGACGCGGGCGGGGGAGGGGGAGGGACGTCAGTTTGCTCTCAACTGCGATCCCACAAGCGAGCGAAAACGCAAGACAAAGCGCGTTCCATTCGGTGAGCGACGTGGAGGGTCCAGCGTGTCGGGCTGCAACGCGAACGCGACAAGAGCGATGTACAGTCAAAATCGATTGACCGGTCGTCACCGGAAACACTATTCACACCAGAACCTTCGCTGCTCGGCCTACGCCAGCCACTGCGCTAAAACCACACCAAATCTCCAGCCCATTCCCCCACCTTTCGATCCACTAGCCCGCATCAAGCGCCCCCTAGTTCGCCGGAAAGCCATGGTGCGCTGCAAGATCACTTACTACAAGATGCTGACGCCGGAGCGCCGCGCAGAAATCGCGGCGGTAGTCTGCGCCACAGACCTCCGTTCCCAAGCTCGCTTTGCGGCGGGCCAATCCCTGAGTTCTCTGGAGCCAAGCTACGAGGAGGAGGAAGCCGATCCAATGTCCATGGCGAAGGTCGCGGCGCAGAAGGCCCCCGATGGGTATGAGACGATGGACGTCGACTTCGTGCCGGCGTCCGAGTCCCCCATGGTGCAGGCGGACCAGCGGTTTAACATGGCGATACTAAAGGAGGACCGAGAGGCAGAGGCTCAACTCAACACGGAGCGCGCGCATGCCGCTGCCATCGAGGCTCTCCTGCAGGCAGAACTGGATGTCGTGGATGTGAACCGGGCGGCGGAGGCTCAACTTGAGGCGGAGCGCGCGGATGCCGCTGCCATTGAGGCCCTCCTGCAGGCGGAACCGGACGTCCTGGACTTGAACCGGACGGCAGAGGCTCGACTCGACGCAGAGCGTGCGGATGCCGCTCTCATTGACGCCCTCCTGCAGGCGGAACCGGACGTCGTGGACTTGAACCGGGCGGCGGAGGCTCGACTCGACGCAGAGCGCACGGATGCCACTGCCATCGAGGCCCTCCTGCAGACGGAACCGGACGTCCTTGACTTGAACCGGGCTGTGCTCTCGTCCGTGCAGTGACACACGTCGGCAGCGACGGCTGGTTCCCGCCGGCAGCCAAAGACGTCGAGGCCGTATCTTTCCGCGAGCAGTGATAGTTTTTCTTTATGTTGTTGTTTTTATGGATCTTTTGCTGTGTAAAAACATATATTTGTTATGCAAGTCGCCTGACTTGGGTCAGTCTACCATTTCAGGCGGTTGGATGAATATCCTATGTCTCCTAACCTTTCTTTCCTTCTTCCTCACCTCTTCTTCTTCTTCCCCAATAGACCACCGCACGGGCCGTACGGATACTCCCCAACATGCGGTTGGAGAAACATACTCTACGAACGAAAATTATGTGTCAGCGAAAGGATGGCTGAGTTTGGTTTGTTCACATGTGACGGCACGTGTCAGTGAGGGTGCGTTCCCTTGGTTGGGTTTGCGGCGTGCAGGAGCGACTGTGTGAGGGTGCGGTGCGACCGCGGCGTGCAGGAGCGACCGTGTGAGGGTGCGGTGCGACCGCGACAGCCGTGCGCAAGTGTACATCCTTCTCATTTTGAAAACTTTAGGCAAGCTTGGCAAAAATGTGTGGCGAAGTTTGGCAATGCAAGGCCTAGACCCAAACAGGATAAGTACGTACGTACTAGGAGTACTAGTGTTAAAAAAGAAAGGCGGGGTTTTCCTTCGCGGGATTTAATCGATACAAATCCTTGTTTCACGTGTCAATTAATGCGTATTTTTTTCTCCAAAGACCAAAGAGCTAACCATCTCACTCCTCATCGCTTGATTAATGCAGCGCCATGCAAACCAACCTTCTCACTTCCGCATGCATGCAGGGGATATTAATGTCCTTGGTTGCTGACCCCATCAATTTTGCCTCGATTAGTGTTAGTGGCCCTTTGCAAATTGTAATTTTGATATACTGGCCTTGTGTACAAAAAAATGGAGGTAGTAACTATATTTGACTTCCTTCCCCATTGCGGTGACGTCCACGATATCTTTTTTTGGGTGGTTTGGCGAAGTGCGTTCGACGGAGAACACCATTGAGGGAGACCGCGGTAAGTCATTCGCAAGTGCCGCCTGCAAGCCAAGACAACCGCCTTATGTGCATCCAGGAAGTCCTTTACTAGTACTACTAGGAGTACTAGTGCGGTGAGATGGTTTCTCGAAGAAGACGATGGAGAAGCGGAGTCAACGAAGAGTGAAATGATGGTTGCTTTGTCCGTGCTTTTGTGATTTGACGCCTCACTGCTTTGTGATTTGTGATAGAAGGGACAGGGGAGTAGACTCTGTGCTCTATACTGTACTACATGCGTCCAAGCATGGGAGAAAGAGGAGAGACGTTGCATTTTTCTATTCCTTCAATCAATCAATCAATCAGGGAGCTTCGGTTCCATCTTTTTGGCTTTGGCAACACCGTCCGCAATGGTTCCCATAATGCCAAAAGCTATTTTCACATTTGGCTACACATTGTGGATGCCCTTAACCGTACCACTTGGTTTTGCTCCTGTGTGCTATCTATACAAATCTCAATTATATTGATCTAAAAATTATAGAATCAAGATTAGTAAAAAGGAGGTGATTTTGCCGCGCGGATGGCGGGGGAGGTTTCATATTTGAGCAATGCTACATCCACGTAATGGTTTACGTAAAGTTGCAAACTGATGTGATGTGGGACTATTTGATTGGATTAAAGGAGAGGATTAGGCCCACCCCACCTGAAAATCAGGGGGGCATATATAGATTAGATGGAAAGTATACGTAGCAGCTACGTAGCCCTTTGTAAGTCTAGGATTAGGCTTCTTATTTTCGGAGGACGTTGTCCTGGTGGTTTGCTAACATGCGGTCCCACGTATCAGTGCTTTACCAAGCCGATCCGCGTCCCACATGAGGCAGAACAACGGCAGAAGCAACACGTGGTTAAGTTGAAGAAGATGAGGGAGAAGCGGATTCAGCAATGAGTGAAATGATGCTTGCTTCGTCCCTCCAACTTAACTGCGGGAAAAGTGTAGCTTTGTGATTTGACGCCTCATTGCGCATTACTATGCCGACGCCATGACTGGGGTGCTTCACCCCGGCTGCTCTGCACTGTATTCCGGTATGGCACGTGGACCCGGTAGCTTGATGTCCCACATGTCGGTGAAAGGGACTAGAAGATTTATGAAAGAGAGCGCTCCACTCTTACGACGGAGGAGTAGACGACACGACGGCCCAGTGAACTGTCACTTGTAGTACTGTATAGTACTATAGTTTTGCTGTTTCGCACGATCCATCGATACAAACCCGATTAAACAGGAAAGGGCGGGATTTTTCCCGCGCGGTAGATGATACTGGCCATACATTTCAAAGGCAATTTTAATGTATGCAAACTGAATAATTATAAGTAACAATATGATATCTAGTAAAACTAAAAACACATATGATTTATTGTGTTATTGTGTAGTAGTAGTGCTGTATTGCGTAGTTGTTAGATGTAACATGCGAGAACGTGTAGAGATGTAGTTTTGGAGGGCCTACAGAGAGAAAAGCGTAATACGGTCACCGAACTTCAGAATAAGCTGATTACGGTCACTATATACATTTTGCGGTGATTATACGGTCACTTGCTCATAGTTCAGCATCGGATTGCACTCTGTTGACCGGCCAAATAGTCTGCATGGCGCCATGTTGACTAGTTAAATTGACCACGTTCCTTCTGGGTCCCACCTGTCAGTTCGCATAGGCAAAAGGTCAGATAAACACAAATTTACGCAGGCGCGACAAGGCTCCAACCCGTGGACGGGAATCACATAGCATGGAGCCGACCCCAACGATTTTAAGCTTACAGGCATGGTACACGCTATCCTAGACTACTCTACACATGAAACTGCCACACGAGCGTCCGGGCTGCGCTTGGCTCTTCACCTCTTCGGGAAGTCGAACAATGATGGAGTACTACTGCACTTGAGGAGTACTACAGTACGCTTCTGGCCATCTGACACCAATTGAACTGCTGCATGTCCACCGCGTGCGGGAGGGAGAGCGTGTAGCGAAAGCTTCTCCTAGTCTTGCCAGCCACCACGCTCATGGGCGAGGGAGGGACGCTCCTGCCTTTGCGTGTATGACAGGTGGGCCCGACAGGTGTGTGGCCAACCTGTCATACAGCCAAAGGCAGGTGCAGTTAAGTCCGCGAGGGAGAGGAGAATCAAACTTCTCGTTGATGTACGAGTTGACGCGACACATCAAAGCACTACACTTGATATATTTCAATAATTTGCGTTTACCGATGCATTAATTACAACGCATGCATGCATGCCATGACTCTCCTTTTGATACTTGCATGTGTTGATTTAATGCACCTTGAAGTAGTATAAAATATGTGACGGTAAAGCTTTGTAATACCCCGGCCCAAGTCGAGAGATGGTTGTGCACGAGGAGGGCGAGATCATGCAGACCGAACAGGACCCGAGGATGGTGCTCTCTAAGGTCTCGATGGACCTCACCGTGCTCCACTGCCCCTTGTGCCTCCGCCCCTTGAATTGTGGTTTCGCGACGAGTTGTGCTGAACTTCTTGTGAATTGTGGTGGTTTTCAGGAATGAAAATCGGAAGGGGCAAGCCCTTCTTTGATAAAAAAAATTAATCGTCCTTATATATTCATCAGTCTTGCTATAAGTCGCAGTAGATGCTATATAGGTCCGTCGGATCTTACATCAAGATCCGTGCTTTCAGATTTTCTTTTTTCTCTCTTAAATCTCAGTCGAGTGAGACATAGCCACGCCATTAAACAGAGGCTCGGGCGCCATTAATGGAGACCTTGGGAGAGAGGTGGACGGCAGATGGAGGTCAAAGAGCTCTCCTCCCGATAAGGACGCGCAGGGGTCTGATCGCACGCCTCTCATACTCAAATAGCTACCCTGCACGGCGCCTCCTAGCTAATAAAAAATGGGGACGTGTGGCGGCACGTAAATGGTACTAGTAAGTAGAACGCCCACGGTTTAAATAATACTTGTGTTTCCGATTGTAACGTGACAACACTTGTTCCAAAATAACTTTGTTGATTGTTAATGTGTGCGCCTTCGCAAATCGGACTGCAAATTTACCACAGCATGTTGGTGCCATGTCATGGCACCAAGCCAAGTTTCATTATTTTCATGCGTGTTTTGGATTTACAGGAATTAAAAAACTAAGTTTCTCAATGTTTCCAACCCAGCCACGACGCCCAGAATTTTGAATTTCATTCCCATTTCTTGCATGGAACCTAGAAATTTACCCGAGGACACACATGTGATTTTTCAACCAACTATGGTGCACTGGAACATGTGCTTGTATTTCAAATTTGAATTATGCACACAAAGGTGACACGTTCCCTCCCAGAACCACGAGCCTTCTTGAGAGAAGCTCCGATTTGCATGAAGCTTATACCAAAATTTGTTCCTATTCGACCAATTTTTTTTACCACGGCATGGTACTACCATGACATGACACCATGCCAAGTTTCATGATTTTAAAACCAAGTTTCTCAATGTTCTCGACCGAGCCACGATGCCCAGATGTTTGAATTTCATTCTCATTTTTTGCATGGGACCTACTCCCTCCTTCCATCTATATAGGGCCTAATGTGTTTTTCAAGACAGCCTTTGACTATTGACAAGATTAATAGCACATGAGATGTATACTATGAAAATTATATTATTGGAAGCTCCTTTGACATACAAATTTGAAGGTATGCTTTGTGTAAGTTGCATGTCATATATTATTGCTCTAACGTTTGGTCAAAGTTAGCCTCGAAAAACACATTAGGACCTATATAGATGGAAGGAGGGAGTAGAAATTCACCCGAGGACACAAATGTGATTTTTCAACCAACTTTGGTGCACGAGAGCATGTCCTTGTAGTTCAAATTTGACTTATGCACATTAAATGACCAGAAACTCAATTAATGTATAAAAACGACAAATGAACCCGGAATAATTCCAAAATTTAACAGGGCACTAATGTAGTTCTATGTTGCCTTTGTTAAGAAACTCAAGGGGGGCAGCATATATCGTTTCACACTCAAAGGTGGCACGTTCCCTCTTAGAACAACGAGCTTCCAACTCGCCCCAATTTTTTACCACAACATGTTAGTGCCATGACATGACACCATGCCAAGTTTCATGATTTCCAGGCGAGTTTTGGATTTACATGAATTTAAAAATCAAAGTTTCTCGATGTTCTCGGCCGAGTCATGACGCCCAGATGTTTGAATTTCATTCTCATTTCTTCCATGGGACCTAGAAATTCAACCAAGGACACACATGTGATTTTTCAACCCACTTTGGTGCACCGGAGCATGTGCATGCAATTCATATTTAGATTATGCACATTAAAAGTCCAGAAAATCAATTAATGTATAAAAAGGCCAAATGAACCTGAAATAATTCCAAAATTTAACTGGGCACTCATATAGTTCTATGTTGCCTCTGTAAATAAAATCAGGGGGAGGCAGCGTTTCACACACAAAGGTGACACGTTCCCTCTCGGAACCACGAGGCGTGTTGAGAGAATCTCCGGTATTGCAAGAGGCTTATACCAAAACTTGTCCCAATTCAGCCAAAAATTATACGTATGAAAACAGGGTTTAGATTATCCCAAACATCTCGCTACCTAGACCAATAATGTACTATGATTTGAATTCAACATAAAATGGATACAAATATTTGAATTGGAGAGCGTATGGTACATGTAGTTCATAGTGAAATATGATTACTGCTATATGTATGTTTTTTGTTATCAAGATAATATTTAAATTATTGTATAACTTGACAACAATCGTATTCAAATAAGGAAAATTGATTCAAATTTAGTCCATATGGTAGACGACAATATATATGTTCACATGGTGGAGTAAAATGTTCATATATGATGGAAGATCAAAATGTACGACTACATCAATTATAAACCGCAAGGTCACCTAACGATATATTCGAATTCAACATAACGTGGATTCAAAAATTGAAATTCGAGATCATGGCATCTGTAATCATATAAAAAGGGACATTACTCTTTCTTTGGTGGGAATTGATTTGTTTTTTGTTGTTGTTGAGGGAAGTGCGAATCGATTTGGTACTGTGCAGGGTAATCTTGTTCTCCCGATTTTTTTACATTTTTCTTGTAGTTTTTTCAATGGCATCTATAGCAATATAGTAAAAGGGGACATGACTCTCTTGTGTCTTGTATGAATTGTTTTTTTACACGTTAAGTTTGTTCTGCCGAACAAGGAATCCGCACCTTGTTATCCCAAAATTTTCAAGCTCGAGTATCTTTTGTCTCACCTGCTTTGAAACTCCCGCTTCTTCAACCCGCGCCGCGCCTTGTTATCCCGAAATTTGGACGCGCGCGAGAACTCCCTCCTCATCCGAAATCGCTCCCGCAGCCCAGACACGCGAAATCCCCCTTCTACCCCTCAGCCGGAAATGAAGCTCCACGTCGCGGTGTCAAAACCGGTGGGGGTACGCTGGTAACTTACCCTACATTTCGGACAAGCGCGTCCCTAAGCTTGGCTCCCCCTCCCCCTTCGCCCCCCCATTCGTACACCGAGGCCGCCAAACCCCGCGAAACCCCACGCTCCTCCGTCGGCCTCCCGACCGCCGCCCAGCCGCAGACTCTTCCCCGACTACGTCGTCCACTGCAACAGCTCGCCGTCCCTCATCCACCGCACCAGATGAGGATCCGTTGTCGATCTCGTCGTCCCGCCGGATCAGCCGCCCCGTCCTCCACCTCCAAGGAGCTGCCCCGACGTTCGCCTCGTCTATCGCGCCACCTCCATCCCCACAGCGCCGTCTTGACCTGCCCCACCGGAACCGCAGCACCCTCACCAATTCCTCCGATGAAGCCGAGGCCAACTCGGCGCCACCAAGGAGATTCTGCACTCACCGCCGCATTTTATATTTTATTCGATCTCACGGGGCTGCCGGTGCTCGATACCGAGCAGACATGGCGTGTCTCCATCGACGGCACCATCGCCGGCCACATCATCCACGGCGTCTCTCCCCCATGTCGTTGCTTCCTCGGCGGCGACTTCCAGGCACTTGCTGCAGCTGCTCCGGCTCTCGCTCGCGCTGCGGCTCTCTTCTTGCTGTCGGTCGCGCTGCTGCACTGCTCCTGCTTTCGTTCGTGCTACTACTCTGCTCTTGCTCTCGCTTGCGCTGCTGCTGCTGCTGCACGACCTCCGGCAGCTACAGGAGTTGCTGCTTTAGCACTCGCTCGCGGTGCTATTGTGCGACTTGCTCTCTGCTAGTGCGTTCCCTGCTCGAGCGTCTGCTGATTTAGATCACTGCTTCTCTGCTACTAGTGCTCGAACGCCCTAAACATCTATTGCAATGCTCTGTTACTAGTTCAATCAGTTTCGACAGTAAAATTCAGTTTCGACTGTGAAGTTCATTTTCTTCAGTTAAGTTCAGAGTGAACAGTACTTACAGCATCTGTCGGAGCGGCCGTGGCGCGGCTGATGCGTTTTACATCTAGCACTTTTTGGTGATGTATTTTACATCATCTATTGCAGATGATATTAGGGTCCCACTTCAGATTAACGTTGTCTGTCTTGTCATGCTTCAGCCTCGTCGCCGTACACCTTAGCGGAGCTGCTCCAACGACGGAACCGTCCATCACAGCGGAGCAGTACCCTCGGCGCCGTTTCCAGAGGCCTCGGATCTTCTTCCCCGCCTCCGACAGTCACACCAGCATCATCACCATCCTCCACGTCCAACCCAATGATGCTGAGGTCCACAAGGCTATGCCAAAGAGGTTGTACACTCGTCGCATCACTTTGTTTCTCCATTCCTCTGTTCTTCCAATTCATGTGAGCCAAACACCCAGGTTGACTGAAATCCTATGTTTCCAAATGCTCTGTTTTGCACGTGCATTCCTATCCTATTCCTGTGTTTTTCCTGTCCCTGCGTTTATAGAATCCTCCAATTCTAAGGAGCCCTTACAGATTTACTTCATTTTCAGATAGGCGTCAAAGAAAACTCTGTGTGTTATGTCCTGCTCCTGCCGTGCCGTCATCCACCCCACCTGAGGTGCACCATCGACAGAAGCGTTCACTGCAGCAGAGATCCCCCCTGCAGACTTCCTTTCGCCGCCTCAGATCATCTTCCCCGTTGCCGGCAGCCACGCCAACTGCATTACCATCATCGACTGAGCAGATGAACCTGAGGACTACACAGTTCCGGAAGAGAGGTCGCAGTCTTTCGTGTTTGCTTACGTTATACATCGGTTATTATTACCTGCTACTTTATCGTTCAATCTTGAGTTTTGAATTGCCCATGGGTCTCATATCGAGCCAGCAACGAATAGTATCTGTCTACTATCTGGTTCATCTGGGGTCTTCTATGTGGTTCATGTTGGGTGGGCAACAAACAATAGATGATCCATTGTCTATCTTTTTAAACTGAAGCTATAATCTACCTGCTATCATTAGTTTTGGATCCATCCACTCGTTTGCTACCATCAGTCTTGATTTTTGCATGCACCCCTTAGGCCTTACAAAATCTAACTATTTTTTTATTATGCATGTCAGATATTGTACACAATCGTACTGAACATGTAGAGAAAAAGAGAAGACCGTTGCGTGCGAATATAATGTCATGCAGACGCCGCTCCATGGTGGGCGAAGTGGCCCCCCCTCCTGCATTTCCAGATTGTATTCCAGAGGAAGATAACTGTTCAGATGGAGATTCAGAAGGAGCCGACCACGCCTGTTTACCACCTGAGGTGTTTGCTCTAACCTGGCATGCTGATGTTGGTCATATCATGCATATGGCGCCTTGCATTGCTTACATTATACATCTTATATGTCATCAGCTTAGTTTAGATTTGCTTTGTGTGAATGCCACCTGTTTGGTTTCTATATCATACTCCCACCATTCCTAAATATTTGTCTTTTTAGAGATTTCAACAAGTGACTACATACGGAACAAAATGAGTGAATCTACACTCTAAAATATGTCTATATACATCCGTATGTGGTAGTCCATTTGAAATCTCTAAAAAGACAAATATTTAGGAATGGAGGGAGTATATGGGAATTATGCAATGCCATCTTCTTTAGCCAGGCATCATATACGTGAATCATGCAATGCCATCCTGTTTAGCCAGTCATCGTATATGTGAATTGTATTGTGCCATATTTTTTTCCATAATGTATTCCATTTGTCAACAATGTTTATACATTCATCTACTCTTCCTGTGCATCAGCCATTTGAGTCGGTCATGGGAAAATCTGGAGTGAAAACAAGGTCTTCTGAGCAGTCAGTGCTACCTGTCGATGCAGATTTCTTGCTGGTTACAGATAGCTCCTCAGAGGAGGATTCAGAGAGAGATGACCAGTCGTATTCCCCCCCCCCCCCGAGGTGCATGCTCTAACTTGGCTGGGTTATATTGCTCATATCATGCATATGGTGTCTTGCATTGCCATGCCATCTGCTTAGATTAGACATGCTTTGTGTGAATGCCTCCTGTTTGCTTTCTATATCAGATATGTGAATTATGCAATGCCATGTTTTTCAGCCAGTTATCATATATGTGAATTATGCACCGCCATGGAGCCAGGCATCATATATGTGAATTATCTCATGCCATCTTTTTTTCATTACGTATTCCATTTGTCGACAATCTGTGTATATTGAACTACTCTTCATGTGTATCAGCCATTTGAGCCGGTTATGGAAAAATCTGGAGTGAAAACAAGGTCTTCAGAGCAGGCAATGGTACCTGTTGAAGCATATATCTCGATGGTTACAGGGAGCTCCTCAGAGGAGGATTCAGAGACAGATGACCAGTCCTATATCCCACCTGAGGTGTATGCTCTAAGTTGCAATGTTTATATTTCTCATATGATGCATATGGTGTCTTGCATTGCTTAGTTTAGACATCATATGCACAATATTGAATTCTATCTGCTTAGTTTAGAGATCATACATGCGAGTGCCAGCTGCTTAGTATATGAATCAATTATGTCAATTATATCATGCCATCCTGTATACTTAGACAACATGTATGTGAATTATTTCATCCCAACCTATTTTAGAAAGACATCATATAGTTTTGTCATGTCATCCTGTTTAGGTACTCATCATATGTTGAATTATGCCATTATATCCTGTTAAGTTATCCATCATATATCTGAAACTGTGTCATGCTATCCTGTTTAGTTAGGCATCATATATGTGAAATTGTGTCATGCTGTCCTGTTTGGTTAGACAACATATATGTGAATTACCACATCTGTCTATCATACAATGTCTGTACGTTCAATTTCTTTTCTTGTTTATCAGCCATTTGAATTGGAGGGGGTGATGGCAGTATCTAAGGGAGCAAAAACCCGTTCTTCACAAAAGACAGTGCTACCCGTCGATGCAGATAGAACCATGGTTGTACTGGCCCACAAACTAGCCCCACCACACATAATCGAGACTCTTCCAGATTGCACACTTACACCGTTGGGCAGAGAACCAGCTACAACCCATCTAACCGCAACCCCAGCGGATAGTAACCCACTTATAGTTGACAAAGCACCATGTCCACCACAGAGTACCCCCACACGAGCAGTTTGTAAAGCTACTGCAGTGCCCAAAGCACGAAGACCACCACAGCTAACCCAAACTCCACGTTTAAAGCAGAAGAGCAACTGTTCTCAGGTCAGATTCCGTAGCTATGGTCCATACTCCTTTGCTGTTGCATCACTGTATTTACTCATACCAACTACTTTCGAATTTGAAGGATCCAATTGAAACTCCAATGGCGCAACAGGTATGTTTTAAACCTATTTCTTTAACTGGATTGTTGTTCTAACTTCTTGCTCTATGTTGATTTCAGTTTAAGTTGTATAAACAGTTATGTTCTCATGTGATGCACATTACAAGTGCTGCCAATGCTGTGTAGTTTCTCACACTTATATTCTGTCTATGCTGCTGTGTCTTAAAAATATATGAGTTGAACTGTGTCTCTATCTTGATTAGGGAACATAAACTAGAATGATATGGACAATACAGTGACCATAGTACATAGATATATGTTTGTTTCATGCTGTTATCCTGTCCACCTTACTACTGAACCGGTTTACCAAAATGAGTTTCGTATACTACAAGCTAAACCTGTGATGTGTCTGCTTGTTTCTCTTGTAGTATGCAAACAGAATATTGGAGAAGAGCACCCCACTATGCAATGGTAGAGAAAGTAATGCAGATAAGGTTCAAGATAGTGAGACAACCCTGTTGGTCTCCAAGAAAGGTGATAAAAACGATCTTGTAGACAGTGAGAAAACCCCACAGTCCTGCGTTGATGTAGTGTTCGAGTTACTGGCCAGTACCGCTGGCACAAGCTCTTCGAACTCGCTGCCTGAATCACTTCGGCTTCTTCAGTCTCAGCTACAAGCTGAAAGGCATCAGTCAGCTGTGCTGCGGCAAGAAGCCGAAGGACTGAGGAAGTCCCTGCAGAATTCAGATGCGTACTTTCTTGTGCAACAGCAAGCGCTGGAGGATTTAAGCGCCAAACAAGAGAAAGTTAATAAGCTTGCTAAGCATCTTGCCAGCATTATGGGTACCCAGGATATTGTTTCTTGAACTCTTCTGAAGTGGTTTCAGTTCTGGACTTGTTTTGCTGCGGCGTTTATATGCTGCTTTGTTCCCTATATTTGCACTGGTGGCGAACTTTGATGCCCAGTGGATGTAATATGTGTAATAGCCGTGATAGCCTAGCATAAGTTGCTTGCTTATTTATTTCCTTGTTGTCTTGTTTATTTGTTTGCTTGTAGTCAGTGCAGTTCTTTTTCCGCGGTTTGCTAGTGGCTGCAATAACCTATTTTTTAAAACTAGGCCACAATAACCATGGGCTAATATTTACTGTAGTGACACTGGGCCTCCTACGGGCCGTAGAAACAGTGGGCCTTCTACGGGCCGTAGAAACAGTAGGCCTTCTACGGGCCGTAGAAACAATGGGCCTTCTACGGGCCGTAGAAACAATGGGCCTTCTACGGGCCGTATCATCAATGGGCCTTATACGGGCCGTATGATCGATTGGCCAAACATGGGCCAATAACAGGCCGCATTATGGCCGTAAACGGGCTAGAGTTGGAATCGTCCGTTCATGGGCCGACCATAACGGGCCATCGTTAATAGGCCGTATTTGATGACGCTATGAAAACGGCCCAACGTATTAACGGACCACAAACGGGCCGACTGTAACCACGGGCTGAATTTGGCCCACAAGCAGAAAATGACAGTAACGGGCCGTAAGTAAACGAATGCTGGAAATGAGCCCAAGAATAAATGGGCTCTGAGAAGGCCGAAAGATAACATGGGCTGGAAACGGCCCAACGGAATAACGGGCCGTTAATGGGTATAAAGTGATACACTGTTCATTACGGGCCAGTTTCACCACGGGCCGTTAATGGGTGTAAAGTGATACACTGTTCATTACGGGCCAGTTTCACCACGGGCCGTTAATAGGCCAAGAGTTACATAGGGCCTCATATGGGCCGAAAGACGTCATGGGCCATACATGGGCCAGAAGTGAAAACGGGCTGGAATCATATTGGATGGCCCAGATGACGCTACTGGGCCTAATTCGGATAGGGCGTAACGGGCCTTGGGTTAGCGGGCTGTAAATGGGCTATATGCGAACAGGCCGTTAACAGGCTTTCCATGGGCCGGCCCGCCACCTTTTGACCAAGTCAAACGGGCCGGCCTTTTCACAGGAATGGGCCTCTGTTGGGCCGTGCCACGTGTCGACGTATCATAGGCGCCTTCTGTCCAATGAGTGGATGACATCTGTCCCAACGATGAGCCGACACGTGTTTCCTCCAGCCAATGATGATTTTACACGTGGAAAATCCCCATTGGTCGGGGCTGTTAACGGGTTATCGGATCCAAAACCCGACCCGATAGCTTAACGGCGTTCCGTTACGGTGGATGCCACGTGTCGGTCACCCTTGACGAAAGCACTTCTGTGACGCGCGATTTATCGTCATGGAAGTGCACACTTCCGTGATGATAATTTCGGTAATGTCATGGAACACTTCTACGACAGCACAAGTATGACTATCTTGATTCTGTCATAAAATCGTCATGGATGAACATGCATGACAAAAAACGCGACCTACTGTGACAAACAAGTATCATCACGGAAGTGTATTTTTTTTGTAGTGCTATGTAATCGAGTCCGTTAGTTATATATATAATAAAAAGTAGTTTTGAGTTGAGGGCTTTGCTTTCTTGCTATGATCTTGAGGGAATAAAGAAAAATAATAGAATAAAAAGAAATAAAAGACTATATAATGATCTTACGAAGAGTAATGACTTCACATCTAAAAAGTATGTTGAATAAAATTTGTTGAGAGTTGACAAACATAGTTTTGGCCATTGTTGCAATTAATAGGAAGTAATAAAGAAAGAGAGGCTTCACATCTAAATATACTATCTTGGACATCTTTTGTAATTGTGAGCACTCATTAAAATATGACATGCTAAAAAGTTGCTATTGGACAAGGAAGACAATATAATGAGTTATGTTTTTATATCCGAATAGAAGTTATATTATTATGGATCATCCGACATGTTGAGCTTGTTTCCCCTCTCATGCTAGCCAAATCCTTTGCACCAAGTAGAGATAGTACTTGTGCATCCAAACATCCCTCAATTCAGTCTTGCCATGAGAGTCCACCATACCTACCTATTGATTGAGTAAGATCCTTCAAGTAAGTTGTCATCGGTGCAAGCAATAAAAATTGCTCCCTAAATATGTATGATTTATTAGTGTGAGGAAAATAAACTTTAGACGAACTTGTGATATGGAAGAAATAAACGCGACAGACTTCATAATAAAGTTCTTTATCACAAGGGGCAATATAAAGTGACGTTCTTTTGCATTAAGATTTTGTGCATCCAACCATAAAAGCGCATGACAACCTCTGCTTCCCTCTGCGAAGGGCCTATCTTTTACTTTCTACCGCTATATAAGAGTTATGGTGATCTTCACCTATTCCTTTTTACACTTTTTCTTTTTGGCAAGCACCTTATGTTGGGGAAGATCCATATATATATATGTATATATATATATATATATATTTCCACTCGGATGTAGATATTCATAAGTTATTATTGTTGACATTACCCTTGAGGTAAAAGGCTGGGAGGCGGAACCATAAGCCCCTATCTTTCTGTGTGTCCAACTGAAGCTTTGAACCCATAAGTATTGCGTGAGTGTTAGCAATTGTGAAGACTAAATGATAGTTGAGTATGTGGACTTGCTGGAAAGCTCTTGAATTGACTCTTTCCAATGTTATGATAAATTGCAATTGCTTCAATGACTGAGATCATAGTTTGTTAGTTTTCAATGAACTTTTTGATTCATACTTTACCTTGTGAATGAATTGTCACTTTAGCATAAGAAATTATATGACAATATATGTTGCTATTCTAAAGATGATCATGATGTCCTAGAAATCCTTCTTGCTACCTCTTGAGCATGCGTTGGTTTTCCCTTGAAGAGGAAAGGGTGATGCAGCAAAGTAGCGTAAGTATTTCCCTCAGTTTTTGAGAACCAAGGTATCAATCCAGTAGGAGACTACACGCAAGTCGCCTAGTACGTGCACAAACAATCAAGAACCTTGCAACCAACGCGATAAAGGGGTTGTCAATCCCTTCACGGCCAAAAAGAACAAATTATCGTTTAACGCCCCTAGCTAGGCATTGATAATTTCAATGATGCTCACATGAAATAAAATTGGGTTGCCTCCCAACAAGCCCTATCGTTTAACGCCCCTAGCTAGGCATTGATAATTTCAATGATGCTCACATGAAAGACAAGAATCGAAGCACAAGGAGAGCATCATATAGCATGTGAAAAACACATCTAAGTCTAACATACTTCCTATGCATAGGCATCTTATAGGCAAACAAATTATCATAGCAAGCAAAAACTAGCATATGCAAGGAAGAAGAAAGAGACGATAGCCATCTCAACAGGAAGAGAGGTAATTTAGTAACATGAAAATTTCTACAACCATATTTTCCTCTCTCATAATAATTACATGTAGGATCATAAGCAAATTCAACAAAATAGCTATCACATAACATATTCTCAACACGATCCACATGCATGCGAAGTTGACACTCTTCCAAAATAGTGGGACTATCATTAACTAAAGTCATGACCTCTCCAAACCCACTTTTATCAAAAATACCATAAGATTGAACATTCTCCAAATATGTGGGATCTAAAGTTGACACTCTTCCAAACCCACTTTCAATATTATTGCAAACACTATTATCAATCTCATATTCATCATAGGGCTTAAATAAATTTTCAAGATCATAAGAAGAATCAACCCAATCATGATCATTGCAACAAGTAGTAGACATAGAAAAACTAGCATCCCCAAGCTTAGGGTTTTGCATATTATTAGCACAATTGACATCAAGAGAATTTATAGTAAAATCAAGGAGCTATCGTGAATCTCTTCATAAATTTCTTCATCACAATTTTTAGATTCATGAATTTCAAGAAAAACCACATAAAGATAATCTAGTGCACTCAAATCACTAGAAATTGGTTCATCATAATTGGATCTCTTAAGAAGATTAGCAAGGGGATGAGGATCCATAAACTTTTAGCAAGCAAAGATGCAAGCAAAAATAAGGTACATGGTAACACCAGATAGAATGGAAGGAGGGTGAAGAAAAGGCAAAGGTTTTCGAAAATCGTTTTAGAAGTGGGGGAGAGGAAAAAGAGTGGCGAATGGCAAATAATGTTATGAGAGGGAGAAGAGTTTGTGATGTGTACTTGGTATGTCTTGACTTGAGCGTAGATCTCCCAGGCAACGGCACCAGAAATCCTTCTTGCTACCTCTTGAGCATGCGTTGGTTTTCCCTTGAAGAGGAAGGGTGATGCAGCACAGTAGCATAAGTATTTCCCTTAGTTTTTGAGAACCAAGGTATCAATCTAGTAGGAGACTACACGCAAGTCGCCTAGTACGTGCACAAACAATCAAGAACCTTGCAACCAACGCGATAAAGGGGTTGTCAATCCCTTCACGGCCACTTGCAAAAGTGAGATGTGATAAAGATAATAAGATAAATATTTTTGGTATTTTTGTTGTATAGATTGGGAAATAAAGATTGCAAAATAAATAGTAAACTAGAATTATAGATCGAAAACTTATATGATGTAAAGTAGACCCGGGGGCCATAGGTTTCACTAGTGGCTTCTCTCAAGATAACATGTAGTACGGTGGGTGAACAAATTGCTGCCGAGCAATTGATAGAAAAGCTCATAGTTATGATGATATCTAAGGCAATGATCATGAATATAGGCATCACGTCCGTGTCAAGTAGACCGAAGCGATTCTGCATCTACTACTATTACTCCACACATCAACCACTATCCAGCATGCATCTAGAGTATTAAGTTCATAAGAACGGAGTAACGCATTAAGCAAGATGACATGATGTAGAGGGATAAACTCAAGCAATATGATATAAAACCCATCTTTTTATCCTCGATGGCAACAATACAATACGTGCCTTGCTGCCCCTGTTGTCACTGGGAAAGGACACCGCAAGATTGAACCCAAAGCTAAGCACTTCTCCCATTGCAAGAAAGATCAATCTAGTAGGCCAAACTAAACCGATAATTCGAAGAGACTTGCAAAGATATAAAATCAAGCATATAAGAACTCAGAGAAGAACCAAACAATATTCATAGATAATCAAGTTCATAAACCCACAATTCATCAGATCTCGGCAAACACACCGCAAAAGAGTATTACATCGAATAGATCTCCAAGAACATCGAGGAGAACTTTGTATTGAGAACCAAAGAGAGAGAAGAAGCCATCTAGCTAATAACTATGGGCCCGAAGGTCTGTGGTAAACTACTCACACATCATCGGAGAGGCTATGGTGTTGATGTAGAAGCCCTCCGTGATCGAATCCCCCTCCGGTAGATTGCCGGAAAAGGCCCCAAGATGGTATCTCACGGGTACAGAAGGTTGCGGTGGTGGAAAAGTGGTTTCGTCCCTCTCCTGGATGTTTTTAAGGTACAGGGGTATATATAGGCGAAAGAAGTACGTCGGTGGAGCTCCGTGGGGCCCACGAGGGTGGGGGCGCGCCCCCTGCCTCGTGGAAGCTTCGCGGACTTCCAGACTTGTACTCCAAGTCTCCTGGGTTGCGTTTGTTCCAAGAAAGATCCTCGCGAAGGTTTCGTTCCGTTTGGATTCCATTTGATATTCGCGAAACACTGGGATAGGCAAAACAATAGCAATTTGCACTGGGCCTTCAGTTAATAGGTTAGTCCAAAAAATAATATAAAAGCGCATATTAAAGCCCATTAAACATCCAAAACAGATAATATAATAGCATGGAACAATAAAAAATTATTGATACGTTGGAGACGTATCAGTCCTCATGTCTGTATTTTATTTTATCGACACCTCTATCTCTAAACATGTGGACATATTTATCGATTTCGGTTTTGCTTGAGGACAAGCAAGGTCTAAGCTTGGGGGAGTTGATACGTCCATTTTGCATCATGCTTTTATATTAATATTTATTGCATTGTGGGCTGTTATTACACATTATATCACAATACTTATGCCTTTTCTCTATTATTTTACAAGGTTTACATGAAGAGGGAGAATGCCGGTAGCTGGAATTCTGAGCTAGAAAAGGAGCAAATATTACAGACCTATTATGCACAACTCCAAAAGTCCTAAAACTTCAGAAATAATTATTTTGTAATATATAAAAAATATTGGGCGAAGAAAGAACCAGAGGGGACACAAAACATCATAGGATGACAACACATAATTGGATCATAATATGTGGCATAAAGCACCATGTTCAAGTAGGGGATTACAACGGGGTGTGGCAGTGTGGACCGCTGAAAAGAGATGAGGAAGGTGATAAAGATGGTGATGTTGATGAATACGATCACCGCGTCGATGGTTCGCCCGGCGGCACTCCCGGCGCCACCGAGAGAGAGAGGGGGAGAGAGTCTCCCCCTTTTGCTTCCTCCTCCATGGCCTCCCCCCTATATGTTGAGAGGTTCTCCCTTTGGTCCTTGGCCTCCATGGTGATGATGGCCCCCTCCGGGATCCTACTCCATGGCCTCCGGTGATCATGGCCCCCTCCGGCAGGGTGCTGGAGAGGGCCTAGATTGATTTTTTGTGGCTACAGAGGCTTGCGGCGGCAGAACTCCTGATCTAGGTTTATTTCTAGGGGTTTTGGTATTTATAGGAATTGTTGTCATCGGTCTCATGTCAAGGGGGTCCACGAGGCAGCGGCAAGGTAGGAGCACCCTCCCGGGGGGGTAGGGCGCGCCCCCTACCTTGTCGTCGCCTCGGGACTCTTCTGGTCCAACTCTTGTGCTTCGGGGTTCTCTTTTGGTCCATAAAAAATCACTGTAAATTTTCAGCCCATTCCGATAACTTTTATTTCTGCACAAAAAACGACAGCACGGTAGTTCTGCTGAAAACAACGTCAGTCTAGGTTAGTTCTAATCAAATCATACCAAAACCATATAAAATTACTATAAACATGGCATGAAGACTTCATTATAGATACGTCAGAGACGTATCAGGATCCCAAGCTTAATTCCTGCTTGTCCTCGAGTAGGTAAATGATAACAGAAATAATTTATGAAGTGTGAATGCTAGAATAGTGCATAAATTTGATCAATGATAGTTCCAAACACTTTTTCTAGCATTATTCTTTATCATAAACAGTGCCTCGTCTCATAAAACTTCTCATGATCAAGTAGCAAGCTATTCACATGTTAAAGTGTAGACCATAAAGTTTCTTGAGAACTAACAAACTAGGCTTTCTGTCACCAAACAATTGTAATTCATCTTATTTTCAGGAAGGGTCTATGTAAGAGCTTTGATTTAGCAAATTCCACATACTCAACTATCATATAGTTTTCCATGATTGCTAACACTCAAAGCATATTTTTACAACAAATAGTATCCATCGAATCACAGAGAAAGATAGGGGCTTAATGTTTCGCCTCCCAACTTATTTATCATATAGATAATTTTCAATAATAATAATTTATGATCAAATATATTTGAATGGCCATATGTGCCTAGATCTTTCCCCACCACGTAATTCTTGCCAACTAAGGAATAATTGAGGTTGAAATAAGAAGGAATACTATTGACTCTTGCATAAAAGTAAATACAAGAAAGTAAAAGATAGGCCCTTCGCAGAGGGAAGCAGAGGTTGTCATGCGCTTTTTAATTTTGGATGTGCAAACACTTAATACAAAAGAACATCACGTTGTATTGCCCTTTGTGATAGCAACCTTTATTATGCAGTCCGTCGCTTTTATTTCTTTACCATCACAAGTTCGTACAACACTTATTTTCCCTTGCAATAAAAGATCGTACATATTTAGCAGCAATTTTTATTGCTTTTTGCACCGATGACAACTTACTTGAAGGATCTTATTCAATCCATACGTAGATATGGTGGACACTCATGGCATGAAACGGGGTTTAAGTGTTTTGGATGCACAAGTAGTATCTCTACTTAGTACAAAATTTGGGCTAGCAAAAGATGCTAAGCAAGCACCACATGTTGGACGATCCATAACAATATAACTTCTATACAAATATACCCAAACATAACTCATTACGTTGTCTTCCTTGTCCAACTTCAACTAATTTGCTCAAGTTTGAAAATAATTAATGGGGCTCACAATCATAGAAGATGTCCAAGATAGTATATTTATATGTGAAATCTCTCTTCCTTCAATATTCTTTCATGAATTGTTCAAGTGACCAATGTTTTGTTTGCTAACTTTCACTAAATTTTACCACCCATACTTCTTATATGTGAAGTCATTACTCCGCATGGGATAAGCATAAGAAACATATATAATTTCAGATTTATGATATTCAATTCATTCAACCATTTACTCATAGGATATAAGTGAAGCACGTGAGTAAATGACAAACTACTCCAAAAAGATATAACTGAAGAACAATGAGTAGTTAAATAGCCATGGGAGGACTCTCTCATTCAAGATTTCAGATCCAATGATTTTATTCAAACAACAAGTAAAATGAAAATACGCTCCAAGCAAAACACATATCATGTGATGAATAAAAATATAGCTCCGCGTAAGGTATACCGATGGTTTTGAAGACGAAAGAGGGGATGCCTTCCGGGGCATCCCCAAGCTTAGGCGCTTGAGTCTTCCCTTAATATTACCTTGGGGTGCCTTGGGCATCCCCAAGATTAGGGTCTTTCCACTCCTTATTCTCCTCGTATCGATATCTCACCCAAAACTTGAAAACTTCAATCACACAAAACTTAACGGAACTTCGTGAGATGGGTTAGTATGATAAAGAGTAAATCATTCACTTTGATACTACCAAAGACAAGATTCATAATTGTTCTCACACAATTCCTACTGTACCATTTCATTTCTACAATTTATATTGAGCAATATAAGCCATAGAAACTAGAAAACAAGCAAACCATGCATTGAAAATAGAATCTGTCAAAACAGAACAGTCTGTAATGATCTGAACATTAGCCATACTTATGTAAATCCAAAAATTCTGAAAAATTAGGACAACATAGTAAATTTGTGTACCAATCATGTGTAAAAAATTCAGAATTTTATCACTCTCCAGTGAATTTAATAAATTCTGTGACTGGAAGCAAATGTTTCTGTTTTTGCATAGAATCAAGTCACCTATAATCCACACTATCCCAAAGGCTTTACTTGGCACTTTATTGAAACAAAAACTATAAAACATGATTACTACAGTAGCTTAATCATGTTGATACAAAACAACAATAGGTATAAGTATTGGGTTGTCTCCCAACAAGCGCTTTTCTTTAATGCCTTTCTAGCTAGGCATGATACTTTTAATGATACACTTCCAAACCCAATTCCAATGATAATTTTATTCATACTCTAAAAGATATAAGCGAATTTCATAGAGCATTCTAAAATTAATATAGATTGACAAACATCCAAGCTCAAAATATATAAGTGAAGCACACGAAGCATTCTATAAAGTCATACTCGAAAGATTTAAGTGAAGCACAAAGAGCATTCTACAAAGCCATACTCAAAAGATTTAAGTGAATCACATAAAGCATTCTATAAATCAATTAAGGACTACCTCATACTAGCATGGTGCATAAAGTAAAAGAAAGGAAAAATAAACACAAAAGACGCATATTATGTGAACAAAACAAAAACCGAGGTGTACCGATGATGTTGAAGAAGAAAGATGGGTGTAACATCCCAATTTTCAATTTGATTGTTATAAATAGGTCATCATATGCATATCATATTTTATCTGCATTTTGGTTGTGATCCTAGAAATCTTAAGCAACTCAAGGACCCAAGGAGATATTTGGAGATTTCATAAATTTTCATATTTGAACTTTTCTTCAAATTTGAAAAGAGGATCAATTTCGTTTCAATATTTTTCTCTCCGAATATTTCTAATATTAAGATAAAAGAGAGAAGATAATATGACGTCTTCAAAGAGAGAGGAATACTGGAGGAAAAGTTTTAAAATCAAATAAATATTTTATTTGGATTTTATTGGCTATTTTATTTGAATTAGAAAAATATGCATTTTTGAAAATTGCATCTTAGGCCAGAAAAATGTTCACTTTGTTCTAAATATTTTATTTAGACCTTGAAAATTGTTTTTGGCATTTTTAGATTTTTTTATATTTTATTGGGATTTTTCTTCAGCGGAATTTTATAAAAAAATCTTTTCGGGCCGACCGAACTAGGCCGCCGCCTCCGCCTCCCTCCCGCGCGAAGAGTCCGCGCCGCCGCCGCCGATGAATCTGGCCGGGGCACGCTTCCCGAGGTTGACCCCGACCCGGCGCCCCCTCCTCCAAGCTGAAGCCCCCCGGGCCTTTAAATAGGGTCGAGGCCCGCCGCCTCCTCCCCATCGAGCTGCCGCCGCCGCCCCAAGCAGCAGCAGCAGCACCCCGTAGCCGCCTGCTGCACTGCTCGCCGCCGCCCGCTAGCCTCGTCCGCTCGCCGACGCCGCCGCCGGAGCCGCCGCCTCGCCGGGATCTCGCCGCCGTTAACCCGCCGGTTTTCATCGTGAACCGATAAAAACTGACGCCGGTATTTTTTTTGGTTTTAGGTCTAGATCGGTTTTATTTTAGGGTTAGGGGTTTCTCAGTTTTTCTGATCTGCTATATTTAGCGAACGTTCACTCGAACATCTCTGTTCGCGACCGTATTCGTTCTTTCGTCTCTGTTAGTGAACGTTCGTTCGATAGCGTTTTTATTTTTATTTTATTTTTTAGCCAGGGACCTATCCGTGATTATTTTTATCGCAGATTAGCCCTTGATCTTCAAACCCTCGCAACTTTTTAACCGTTCGTCAAAATCCAGTGAAACCAACGCCAAAATCTTAGTCTTGAACCTCTGTTTCCAGTTAATCAACTTGAACATGGTTTTTACAAATATAAAATTTGGTTTCAAGAAGATTTGAATTTGAACTTCTTTTGATCGTAGTTTGAGTTTTGTAGCTCCGATTTGATTGATTCTTTTTTCAAATCGATGTTCTTCAGTTGAAATTTCAATTTGCAATTTCTCATCTGAGTTTTACCCTTGCATCTATGCTTGAGTGCTTATGTATGCTATTGTTTGTTTGCGATAGAGTTTCCGGAGTGCGAAGCGTGCTGCTACGAGTCTCTAGGGTTTGCAGATCATCAGCATAGCAAGTAACACTTTGATCATACCCCTTTATCACCCAGTTTTTATGCATTAGTTCCCATCCTCAAACATTGCATGAGTAGGATTTGATTAACATGTGGGTATTGGGAAGTAGTTGATGAGGTAGAACCTATTGTCCTTTATTTCAAACCTTGGGAGTTACTTCTACGTTATGCTTATACTGCTATGCTATGCTTGTAGACGTGGTTTGGTTTGAGTGATTCATGATAGATGTGAGAGATTATTCTTAATTAAGCGATTATTTAAGGTGGCTACTTTAATACACATCTGGGTGGATTTTTTGTGGGAACCTGGGGAATCCAGTGTTGTCCAAGGAGATCCCGGGGAATCCGTGTGATCATCCTATGGTTCGCCACCCAGGCTCAAAGGGATCATATGATTATTCATGCTAGAAACTTCCGTGTGCAGCCATAAGCCATTATGGGCTCTGGCATATATGAGTATGTTGCGTGACCTCTTTCAGTGGTAAACTAGCAGATGTAGGGGATGTAGGTGGACGGTTTACCCGTCGAAAGAGTTAATGCTTCTGAAAGACCGTGTCTCGGTCATCCGTTTCTCAAACACCATGTAGTGCGAGAAATCCAACGGAGGAGATCGAGTCTTGTGGGGGAAAACTGCGCAAACCTCTGCAGAGTGTACAAACTAATCATGGTTAGCCGTGTCCCTGGTTATGGACATCTTGAGTATCTGGTACTTGAATTATTTATTTGGTCTCATCACTCTAAATTAATTTTGTTGGGTTGTTAATTACTGTTTAATTGGGATTGAGATGGGGTTTCCATTCTCAATATTTATCAACCAACTTTGTAGTTAAATAAAATATATTCCTTTGCAGTAGGGAAAAATTGGCTTTACGCAAAATGATAACCATAGAGCCTCCACCAGCCATATATGCATGTAGATATAGTTGTTATCTTGTTCATTGCTCTATAGTGTTATTTTGCCGGCATATTCCATGTGCTGACCCATTTTCGGGCTGCAACGTATTATGTTGCAGACTTTTCAGACGAAGAGTAAGGTGCGCTAGGTCGTTGTCGTGCACTCAGCTATGCCGTTGGAGTTGATGGACTCATTTACCTTCGATGCTTCCGCAGTTATCTTATTTAGATGGCCTTAAGCCATATTATTGTAATAAGTTCTTTTTTGAGACATTCGATGTAATAAGTGTGTGATTGCACTCTGTTATAAATCCTTCAAGTACTGTGTGTGTCAGCATTACCGATCCAGGGATGTCAGGACCCCGATTCCAAGTCACATCGATCTAGCCGGTAACACCTCATATCACTTTGCGGCCTCACGCACGGTATTCCCACGGGTGTCGCCTTACCATGGCCCAGGACCGTTTGCGCCTTTTGGCTCACGTATATGACAGTGTCGCTAGCATCCATATGACAGAACCCGGGCCGACATGACTAGTTGTGAACCCAAAGTGGAACTAACTTGCGGGGACAGGCATACATGAATCAACATCGATCATGTCGGTCAGCAGCGTGCGAATCCGGGCTGTAGCACTGGGCTAACAGGACTCCGGTGAACCGGGCTGTAGCAGGCTAGGCAGGACTCCGGATGTCACCGCGTGACATTTCCCCGAAGGGAAAGTGAATCACATGCCGGCCAGTCAAGTGTTCCGGAGCAGTAGTGCTCGGCTAGCAGGACTCCGGTGAATCGGGCTGTAGCGGACTACTATGGCTCATGGAAGCACAAGACTATATTTCCCCATAAGAGAGGCTACCAAGGATAAACAACTAGGTTGTCGGATCCCACACATACCAAGCATTTCAATCATACACACAATATGCTCGCTATGTGTAAATACAACATGGCATCACAACATAACTCAACGACTCAAGTATTTATTCATTAGGCTCTGAGGAGCGAGATATTACAAACATGGGTCTCATGACCCAACATTCAGAGCATACAAGTCAAAGCACATGCAGAAGCTTAACATGTCTGGGTACAGACATCTACAAATGAAAAAGGCTGAGAAGCCTGACTATCTACCAGATCCTGCTGAGGGCACAAGATCGTAGCTGAGGTATCTAGCTGAACGTCGAAGTCCACACGGAACTACTAGCGAGACTAACGACTCTCTGCAAAACATAAAATAGGCAAACATGAGTACAAATGTACCCAACAAGACTTACATGAGAACTAGCTACATATGCATCAGTATCAACAAAGGGGGTGGTGGAGTTTGACTGCAGCAAGCCAGCTTTGACTCGGTGGCTATCCTGAACTACGACTGCAAATAACTCTTTTGAGGTGGCGCACAAGAGTCCACATATTCACCATATCAATACACCACTATGGATCCGCTCCCGTCCCCCTACGAGAAGGCCATCCATAGCACTCACGCTTATCTTGCGAGTTTTAGAGTATCCACTTTCACTTGTCTATGAACTGTTATAGGCAACCCAGAAGTCCTTTACCGCGGACACGGCTATTCGAATAGATCATTTATAACCCTGCAGGGGTGTACTTCCTCACACACGCTCTCACCACTTACCACCATGTACACGTCGTGTATCTCGGCAACCTTCAAGCGGAAGCCTGGCGAGGGGGTCGGCCACGACCTGACTAACCACACAAGTCTCTAGTCCAGGTTTATCGCCTATTCGGGTTCCATCCGCGAGGAGATCCGGCCGGGGTTTCGCTCACAGCCCCAAACGATGTGTGCAGGGTTCCCGAGACACCAAATGGGTGCTCAGTACACCGGGCCACGGTGTAGCTACCGCATCATAGCCCACCCCTAGGGTAGCGCTATGCACGGGCTCCAACACATATCCTACAAACACCAGAAACTAGTTGCAACTCCTGGACAGAGGGCAAGGGCAGTTAATAAGTCGAGAGGGTCCATTGGTTTCGGGCCCAATGCGTGGTAGTAGTTGTTCATGGATCACAAACACAGAACTCAGTTCCTGAGGACGGTTTCAATGAGACAACCCACCATGTACTCCTACATGGCCTCTCACCGCTACCTTTACCAAATCGTGTTCACACACTTAGCTCACACATAGTAGGACATGTTCATCACCATTCCAATTCATCCCCAATGAATCAGACCTGACTCAACTCTAAGCAGTAGCAGGCATGACAACAAGCATGAATGAGTAGGCACATCAGGGCTCAAACAAGCCCTACTCATGCTAGTGGGTTTCATCTATTTACTGTGGCAATGACAGGTCATGCAGAGGAAAGGGGTTCAACTACCGCAGCATGTAACAGTTGAATCATTGTTGTCCTAATGCAGTAAAAGAGAGCAGGAGCGAGAGAGTGGGATTGTATCAGAATGAACAAGGGGGTTTGCTTGCATGGCACTTCTGAAGATAGTATAGCTCTTCATCAGTGTCATTGATCTCATCGTCGAAACCACGTCTAGCGAGAGGGGACAACACCGGCAACAGAGAGGAAACACAATCAATGCAATGCAACAATATGATGCATGAATGTGACATGGCAATATGCTGTGATTTGAGCTAATGCAGCTAGCAACTAGTGCAAGGGAGTCCATTTGAACCAAAGGTTCAAATGCAAACTCTAGTTTGAGCATTTAAAATGCCATTTGAATGTTTTCACTTATACAGCATGTATAAGTTGGTTTTCCATGCATGAAAGTAGCATAAATGGATAGATTGGATTTTTCTGATAATTTTTCATATATAACTTATTTCATTTGTTGTTAGGTTGATTTTATAAGAATTTTTGAAGTTAGCATTATTTTCTGAAATTTCCTAAATAAGAATAAATCCAGAAAATAATTAACTGCGTCACTGTGGTGTCAGCGGGTCAACGGGGCCGGTCCAGGTCAAACCTGACCAGTGGGACCCGCGTGTCAGTGTCTTAACTAATTAACAGAGATTGTTAGTGCCAATTAACAAATCAGCTTAATTAAACCATAGGCTGGGCCCAAAAGTCAGTGACTCAGAGGGGAGTCAAACCCAGTCAACCATGGTCAAACTCGCCGGAGTTGACCCACGGCTCGTCGCCGGCGAGGCCAGAGACGACGGAGGGCTTCGGGTTTCTTGCTCCGGCAACCAAATGGCCGGCGGAGACCACCTACGTGACGCTGGCGATCCCGCGTGTCGAGTGGTGCAGTCAGTTACGCTGGGGGCGACCTATATCGACGGCAGCAAGCTCAAAGGCGGCGGCCGGAGTTCGGGTCTGAGCGGAAACGGCATTGCGGGGCATGGGCGAGCGAAGTAAAACGCTGCGCAGCATCCTGGGGTCACCAGGAGCTCGGTGAGGTGCACGGGCGCGACTCGTTCGAGCTCAGGCCACGGCGGCGACAAGGCCAGGCAGCGGTGAGCTTTTGGCACGGCGGGGGTCGATGTCTGCGGCATGAATTCGTCAAGGGGAGCAGGGGTAAGTGGTCAGGGGCTCACAGCGATGACGAGGGGACGCTCGGCGAGGTCGGGGACGGTCCAGAGCCGACGAATTTGATGGAGATGGCCGGCTGTCCCGAG
Source organism: Triticum aestivum (assembly GCF_018294505.1). Lineage (NCBI taxonomy): Eukaryota > Viridiplantae > Streptophyta > Magnoliopsida > Poales > Poaceae > Triticum > Triticum aestivum. The sequence goes on along the minus strand of NC_057799.1, from coordinate 147,162,967 downwards.
GTTGAAGAAGGCATCGATGGCGGTGTTGCGGTGAAACCTGGCTTGCGTGGCTCGTCGAGGAGATGCTTCGCGTCCTTGCGGAGCTATTGGTCACGGTGGTTGGGCTAGGGGATGGCCGTGGCTGTGGCGGTGCTCGTCGGTGTGTAGCGGGGTGTTCGGGCGCGCTGCGGAAAGGGAGCAGAGGCGGGGAAAGGGCGAGGGAGTGGGAGAGAGGGACCGGGGTGGCGTGTGGCGTCGTCCAGACGCGTCGGGGAAGCGGCAGGCAGGCAGGAGGTGGAGGCCTCGGGCGCGCGCGCGTCGACACGCCTCTGCCTACTGGCAGAGGTTGAAGACGACCGCTTCGGCCAGTGGGCTGGGCCAGCTGGAGGAGCTGGGCCAGGTGGGCTGCCAGGTAAGTTAGGTGGGTCTCTCTCTCTTCTTTTATTTGTTTCTGTTTTCTAGTTTTCTGCTATAGTTTTGAGCTTAGGAAAAATACCAAGGCATCTCCTAAAATCCTGAAAATATTCATGGACACTTGCTGAATTATTTCAGTGGCCCAAAAATAGTTCCAACATTATTTGAACATTTAAATTATTTATAGTATTTAAATGCCCAAATTCAAATACAATAAGATTTAATTCAAAAATCCAGAATGGCCTAGAAATATGTGCATGACTTTTGGCAGAGGTTTTCACCTTTAACAAAAATCATGAACTTTTCTAAAGGGCATTTGGGATCATTGAAAATATTTTTATTGAACCTAGTTGAATTCATTTGGTGCTAGGGTTTCAACAATCCCCATTTCAAGTTTCTTGAAATTTAAACATGATGCATGGATGCAATGCCACTAGTTACGAGCAAACTCTAGGGCTGTGACAACTCACCCCCACTAAACAAGAATCTCGTCCCGACATTCAAGACGTGAGGTAAGGAGACAGAGGGGATACAAAGCTAACTTGAACTTCATGATCCAACTTGCACTTCATAAGAACGTTGATTCGATCATCATCTCTATCTTGACATCTTTGCTTTCGAGATTTCATCCAAGACGATGACAGAAATAAACTCTATAGGATTCGATCTTCTCGAAGATCGAGCAACTCACGATCAATTCATGGAATGAGACATAACAACATCTCTTGAGCTGAGACACAAAACATACATAGGGAGGAGGTTGATAGGAACAGATGACGAAGGTTCAAATTGGTAAGCAACAATTCCACGCTTGAATAAGATGGTGCACTAGTTTCAGAGTAGCGAGGAGATATATTGCCCTTAATACCACAGCGGGGCACCTTACGAAAGGTGACTCGTTGGATTGTTCCCTTAAGTGGCAAAAAGAATTACTTTTGATCCATAGATCATTGAAACTCTTCATACTAGCCTAAGGCAATTTACAAATGATCATTTGAAAGAATTCAAAAGAATGGCACACTCAGTTTGGAAAGGAAACTATGGTTATAGAACAACTCGGTAAATGGAAGGCACATTCCAGTTGATACCAAGGATATAACCTAGTGACTGAGTGTGCTTTCAAGAACTTGAGCATTTCCATATTCACCAAGGTCTTACCAACATCCGTGCCGAGGATCCTGGCAACACACCTTACTACCATGATGAATAGTGATGGACAATGCAGATGCAAAGGAAGACAACGCTTTCTCAGATTTCACCTTAGCGAGGGCAAGGAAACGAGATCTGGATGATCGACCGAGAGACATTTAGCACTCCGCTTCTAATGTTCTCCTTGACGTTCTAGGTACCATGATCATGCTTAAAAGCATCAACATGGCCATCAAGTGAAGGTCTGACTTCGGGAGCACAAAGGATCCATAAGGAACAACTTCTAGAATAAGTCACACGAAATCCTCATGGAGAAGATGGTCAAATAGCTCAATGAAGATACTACAATGATTGATCTTCCGGCTAGGTGTGTCGGCCAGAACATCAACCTTGTCGGGACCTACATCATAGATCTTGGAATAGCTCCAACCAGCATATCTGCCTGAGATTCAGATCTGGTTGGTAACGGAACATTTCAAACAGCATGTTTGGAAAAGAAATTTTGCAACACAAACCGACGAGATGATGTTGCAAGATTCTCGGGAAATGAACTATGATAGCAAGCTCCAAAACATGAGCTGGTTCTGCTTCACACATGTGAACACGTTGTCCAAGACAAGGATGACCACATAGTAGTCTTACAACAAAAACGCTACCGAGTTCAGTTGGGGAACCATCATCAAGGATATCGAGGTCCTTGCATAAGTCTAGCTCTTAAGAAGGAACTTCTTCTCCTTGAACAAATCAGTCAGTGGCTTGGTGTGCTAGGAACACATATGGAGTGGAGGCGGCTAACCTATCAAACCGCAGAGCACTTCGCACGTGCATGACTAACTTGGGATGATTCCAGAGGAGACAAAACAAGCTTTCTCGGACTCACGGCGGCAACTTGCACCAAATGCACGTGAATCAGAGGAAGTCACTTCTCTCATCCAAACCTATGCTTCATGAGCTAGCATGAAGAAATTCTTTCAAAAGTTTCCAACACTAGCTTAATGTTCAACATGAACCATGGAGGAGACAAAATGCTGCCGATGGGCTCAACAGCAACTCATCGAAATTTCCATATCACTGGACTACCACCATTATGTGAACAATGTGATAGTATTGGTCAGACCAAAAGATGTAATGGTGTATGCTCGAGGGATCAACCACGAGTAAGACAACATTACAAACATTGTTGGCTCTGATTTGATTTGATGATAGCCCATACTCAAATCAAAGATTGGATAAGACAATAGATCCAACAACTGATCACGGGGATAAATCGATGAAGATATCATCTTTCTTCAACACACACCCAAGGATATCCCTTTGGAATGAACTAAGTCAGATAAATCTTTTATCTTCCAACTCTCCAAGTTATTGTTTAGCTTAACCAACTAGCTCAGGGGTATCCAACACAGATTCTTGAAGAAAAGGGGTGGCTACAAGAAACCTACTTGATCACGAACTTAACATAGCGGTCAGGTGACAACCTGGTAGCACTTCCGAGAAGATATTCGGAAAGTCACGAACCACCGATATCTTATTAAGCTCGGGAGCAATCTTGCTTTCGAGGCAAGACGATATGATCAAATAAGCAAGGATTGACACTATCTTAACTCATTGATCGAAAAGTGCACTGGAAATAAGGACTAGGTCGCACGATAAATCTTAGGATGATGATTCAATGACCAACACGCTAAGAATTAAATTATTGTCCTTTAACTACCAAGCAATGGGGTTGCTAGGAGTATTGATTTCACACATCATGGTTCACTTGTCGGCATTCCGGTTGCAACAACACGGGACCGAGGAATGAATAATGATGGCCAGAAGTATCACAGCAACAAGAATTCATGAGGGTTGGTGCAATCCTCACGAGGTTCCTGACATAAAGATGGCAACACTCCAAGGTAGAGCAGAACAAAAGCTGGATTAGCATTTTGATCTGCGGGGTACAACTACTTTGACCCAATCCTAGGAATGGACGAGGTACTGGAGTTTGTTTCTCCTAGTCATTCTGGAATAGAACGACTTGACGGCCACAAGAGCAATAGGCATCAATGAACGAATGCACACATACTCTTGACTATCAATTGATAGACAAGGGCCAGGAAATAACTAAAGAGGGACAACCCAAAAGAACATATGATTTTCTGAGTTGTGGATGCATGGTTTAGCATGTCGAACGAAGTTCAACAGGTTTCTTCCGGATAACCCATGCAGAAAGGTAGGACTGGCAGATTCACAATTCTTGAATGGAGAGCCCATTAAGAGCACTCTTATTGTGATCTTTCAGTTCAAGAGAACTTCTGCCATAAGCAGTTCATGGTATTTGGAAGAAGGAGAATACCACGGACCTCGAGGACTATCGCAAAGGTTACTAATATCCTAAAGGAACTAGCAAACACTATCAACATGAAGTAATTAGGGTGAATCTCGGGTTCAAGAACCCAGGAATAGAATACCTACCAACTAATAACATCATGGGATGCTTTCGAAAATGATGGCCAGAATCATCACACGGGGAACACAAAACATGGTAGATTACTAGGTGATCCTGACACCTAGGGTCATGATAATAGCTCCAACATATATGTCGAGGCAATAGAGTACCTCAACTCACCGAATAGTGTGGTTAAACTGGCCCAGAGAAACATCGGGAACGGAAGAAGGGATTTACAAATGCATCAAATTGTATAGAAACCCGGGATGACTTGGATAGCATGACTGCTGCAAATGCTCAAAAAAATTTGAGACATCCAGCAAAATGGTGGCATAACCTCTCAACATCATAATATCAAAGTTCTGAGATCCACTGTTAACACACAGAAGTAGTAGAAACTGAACCGGGGCTTAAATCCATCAATCCTATAAGTCTCTATCATAGTAACTCGTCATCCTAATACATAGATGAGAAGTCCTAGTTCTTAATCCCCGTAGAAAGGAAGAGGATGACTCAGATCAGAAGGGCATAAGGTAAAGGAGTAAAAAGAGCCTTACGTTCCCTTCCACAATCAATTCCCCTACATATAACTAAAGCATTTCTAGACTCAACTTCGACCAGTTTGGCTTGGTAATCCTATAGGCAGTCAGGCTCTGATACCAACGCTGTCAGGACCCCGATTCCAAGTCACATCGATCTAGCCGGTAACACCTCATATCACTTTGTGGCCTCACGCACGGTATTCCCATGGGTGTCGCCTTACCATGGCCCGGGACCGTTTTCGCCTTTTGGCTCACGTATATGACAGTGTCGCTAGCATCCATATGACAGAGAACCCGAGGAGACATGACTAGTCGTGAACCCAAATTGGCACTAACTTACGGGGAAAGGCATACATGAATCAACATCGAGCATGTCGGTCAGCAGCGTGCGAATCCGGGCTGTAGCACTGGGCCAACAGGACTCCGGTGAACCAGGCTGTAGCAGGCTAGGCAGGACTCCGGATGTCACCGCGTGACATTTCCCGAAGGGACAGACACATGAATGAAGTGAATCACATGCCGACCAGTCAAGTGTTCCGGAGCAGTAGTGCTGGGCTAGCAGGACTCCGGTGAACCGTGCTGTAGCGGACTACTATGGCTCATGGAAGCACAAGACTACATTTCCCCATAAGAGAGGCTACCAAGGATAAACAACTAGGTTGTCGGATCCCACACATACCAAGCATTTCAATCATACACACAATATGCTCGATATGTGTAAATACAACATGGCATCACAACATAACTCTACGAATCAAGTATTTATTCATTAGGCTCTGAGGAGCGAGATATTACAAACATGGGTCTCATAACCCAACATTCAGAGCATACAAGTAAAAGCACATGTGGAAGCTTAACATGTCTGGGTACAGACATCTACAAATGAAAAAGGCTGAGAAGCCTGACTATCTACCAGATCCTGCCGAGGGCACAAGATCGTAGCTGAGGTATCAAGCTAAACGTCGAAGTCCGCACAGAACTACTAGCGAGACTGCCGTCTCTCTGCAAAACATAAAATAGGCAAACGTGAGTACAAATGTACCCAGCAAGACTTACATCAGAACTAGCTACATATGCATCAGTATCAACAAAAGGGGTGGTGGAGTTTGACTGCAGCAAGCCAGCTTTGACTCGGTGGCTATCCTGAACTACGACTGCAAATAACTCTTTTGAGGTGGCGCACACGAGTCCACATATTCACCATATCAATACACCACTATGGATCCACTCCCGTCTCCCTACGAGAAGGCCATCCATAGCACTCACGCTTATCTTGCGAGTTTTAGAATATCCACTTTCACTTGTCTATGAATTGTTATAGGCAACCCAGAAGTCCTTTACCGCGGGAACGACTATTCGAATAGATCATTTATAACCCTGCAGGGGTGTACTTCTTCACACACGCTCTCGCCACTTACCACCATGTACATGTCGTGTATCTCGGCAACCTTCAAGCGAAAGCCTGGCGAGGGAGTCAGCCACGACCTGACTAACCACACAAGTCTCTAGTCCAGGTTTATCGCCTATTCAGGTTCCATCCGCGAGGAGATCCGGCCAGGGTTTCGCTCACAGCCCCAAACGATGTGTGCAGGGTTCCCGAGACACCAAAGGGGCGCTCGGTACACCGGGCCATGGTGTATCTACCGCATCATAGCCCACCCCTAGGGTAGCGCTATGCACGGGCTCCAACACATATCCTACAAACACCAGAAACTAGTTGCAACTCCTGGACAGAGGGCAAGGGCAGTTAATAAGTCGAGAGGGTCCATTGGTTTCGGGCCCAATGCGTGGTAGTAGTTGTTCATGGATCACAAACACAGAACTCAGTTCTTGAGGACTGTTTCAATGAGACCACCCACCATGTACTCCTACATGGCCCTCACCGCTACCTTTACCAAATTGTGTTCACACACTTAGCTCACACACAGTAGGACATGTTCATCACCATTCCAATTCATCCCCAATGAATCAGACCTGACTCAACTCTAAGCAGTAGCAGGCATGACAACAAGCATGAATGAGTAGGCACATCAGGGCTCAAACAAACCCTACTCATGCTAGTGGGTTTCATCTATTTACTGTGGCAATGACAGGTCATGCAGAGGAAAGGGGTTCAACTACCACAGCATGTAATAGTTGAATCGTTGTTGTCCTAATGCAGTAAAAGAGAGCAGGAGCGAGAGAGTGGGATTGTATCAGAATGAACAAGCGGGTTTGCTTGCATGGCACTTCTGAAGATAGTATAGCTCTTCATCAGTGTCATCGATCTCATTGTTGAAACCATGTCTAGCGAGAGGGGACAACACCGGCAACAGAGAGGAAACACAATCAATGCAATGCAACAATATGATGCATGAATGTGACATGGCAATATGCTGTGATTTGAGCTAATGCAGCTAGCAACAAGTGCAAGGGAGTCCATTTGAACCAAAGGTTCAAATGCAAACTCTAGTTTGAGCATTTAAAATGCCATTTGAATGTTTTCACTTATACAGCATGTATAAGTTGGTTTTCCATGCATGAAAGTAGCATAAATGGATAGATTGGATTTTTCTGATAATTTTTCATATATAACTTATTTCATTTGGAGTTAGGTTGATTTTATATGAATTTTTGAAGTTAGCATTATTTTCTGAAATTTCCTGAATAAGAATAAATCCAGAAAATAATTAACTGCATCAGCACTGCGTCACTGTGATGTCAGCGGGTCAACGGCGCCGGTCCAGGTCAAACCTGACCAGTGGGACCCGCGTGTCAGTGTCTTAACTAATTAACACAGACTGTTAGTGCCAATTAACAAATCAGCTTAATTAAACCATAGGCTCGGCCCAGAAGTCAGTGACTCAGAGGGGACTCAAACCCAATCAACCGTGGTCAAACTCGCCGGAGTTGACCCACGGCTCGTCGCCGGTGAGGCCAGAGACGGCGGAGGGCTTCGGGTTTCTTTGCTCCGGCAACCAAATGGCCGGCGGAGACAACCAACGTGACGCTGGCGTTCCCGCACGTCGAGTGGTGCAGTCAGTTACGCCGGGGCGACCTATATGGACGACGGCGAGCTCAAAGGCGGCGGCCGGAGTTCGGGTCTTAGCGGAAATGGTGTTGCAGGGCACGGGCGAGCGAAGTAAAACGCTGCGCAGCCTCCTGGGGTCACCAGGAGCTCGGTGAGGTGCACAGGCGCGACTCGTTCGAGCTCAGGCCACGGCGGCGACAAGGTCGGGCGGTGGTGAGCTTCTAGCATGGCGGGGATCGATGGCTGCGGCATGAATTCGTCAAGGGGAGCAGGGGTAAGTGGTCAGGGGCTCACAGCGATGACGAGGGGACGCTCGGCGAGGTCGGGGACGGTCCGGAGCCGACGAATTTGACGGAGATGGCCGGCGGTCCTGAGGTTGAAGAAGGCATCGATGGCGGTGTTGCGGTGAAACCCGGCTTGCGTGGCTCGTCGAGGAGATGCTTCGCGTCCTTGCGGAGCTATTGGTCACGGTGGTTGGGCTAGGGGATGGCCGTGGCTGCGGCGGTGCTCGTCGGCGTGCAGCGGGGTGTTCGGGCACGCTGCGGAGAGGGAGCAGAGGCGGGGAAAGGGCGAGGGAGTGGGAGAGAGGGGTGGCGCGTGGCGTCGTCCAGACGCGTCGCGGAAGCGGCAGGCAGGCCAGAGGTGGAGGCCTCGGGCGCGCGCGCGTCGACACGCCTCTGCCTACTGGCAGAGGTTGAAGACGACCGCTTCGGCCAGTGGGCTGGGCCAGCTAGAGGAGCTGGGCCAGGTGGGCTGCCAGGTAAGTTAGGTGGGTCTCTCTCTCTCTCTTCTTTTATTTGTTTCTGTTTTCTAGTTTTCTGCTATAGTTTTGAGCTTAGGAAAAATACCAAGGCATTTCCTAAAATCCTGAAAATATTCATGGACACTTGCTGAATTATTTCAGTGGCCCAAAAATAGTTCCAACATTATTTGAACATTTAAATTATTTATAGTATTTAAATGCCCAAAGTCAAATACAATAATATTTAATTCAAAAATCCAGAATGGCCTAGAAATATGTGCATGACTTTTGGCAGAGGTTTTCACCTTTAACAAAAATCATGAACTTTTCTAAAGGGCATTTGGGATCATTGAAAATATTTTTATTGAACCTAGTTGAATTCATTTGGTGCTAGGGTTTCAACAATCCCCATTTCATGTTTCTTGAAATTTAAACATGATGCATGGATGCAATGCCACTAGTTACAAACAAACTCTAGGGTTGTGACAAGGGATGACACTTATGCACAGAGATTTGACCGTTTGAGGTCGGATCACTACAAGATTGTATCATAGCACACGCTGAATGTAGGACGCGACCACTAAGATAGCCATAGGTCACTCTTCTCTACTCATTTTTGACTCTTCTCCATTTTCTACTCTATAGATGGCGGACCCGAGGAACAAGTTCACTCAACCAGATGATGACACCCCGTTTGGACGACACCTGAAGTAGGTCACTAGGTACCTGAGCATCGGAATACCAAGCTTCACTGGGACCTACACCTCCACTCTACCAGAAGAAGAGCGTTGGACGATTCGAGTACATGTTCGAGGAAAGACATTCACACCAGTTAAGGAGCCCATAGAGTTTTCCTTTGATGCACAAACCTGGAGTCTAGGAAAGAGCATGGCAGCTCACATCGCCATGGGAAGCATCGACGAAGTCTACAACAAGGATCTTAAGGACACCATCTACCAGATATGTGGGCGCCAAGATGAGCAATGGGAGATGATTAGCACCAGGAGGGACAAGTCCATTGCAGCCTTCATCCAGGAGTTAAACCAGCACATTCGTCGCCAGGAGAACCAAATGTGCGCCAGCATGATAGATCTGAAGAAGGTGATGATGTCAGATGTGGGGTTACGGCAAACCCTTAAGGTTCGAACACTGGGGTGCGCGCGAAGTCTTTCCCTCCTTCCGATCTACGCCCTAGCTCGCTAAGATCTCGCGGACGAACTCGGCGAACTCGCAACACAGAAAGACACGAGGTTTATACTGCTTCGGGCCACCGTTGTGGTGTAATACCCGACTCCAGTGTGGTGGTGGTGGACTGCCCTCTAGGGCTGATGATGAATCGTACAAGGGAAGAACAGCCTCCTGAGGTTGAGGTGTTCTTGTGGCTAGGCTCTCGATCGGGTTGGATCAAGCTAAGGTCCGATCCCCCCTACTATGGTGGCTAGCTCATATAGGCCCTAGTCCTCTTCCCAAATATCGAGCGGGAAGGGAGCCAACAACGGCGGGCAAATCTGAAGGGGGACAGCTAGTACAAGCTATCCTGACAAAAGTGGTCTTCGCCTGCGAAAAGCTCTGGTGGTGACGCTGCCTCGGGCTCTGTCGGTGTCAAAACCGGCGGTCTCGGGTAGGGGGGTCCCGAACTGTGCGTCTATGGCGGATGGTAACAGGAGGCGGGGGACACGATGTTTACCCAGGTTCGGGCCCTCTCGATGGAGGTAATACCCTACTTGCTGCTTGATTGATCTTGATGATATGTGTATTACAAGAGTTGATCTACCACGAGATCGTAGAGGCTAAACCCTAGAAGCTAGCCTATGGTATGATTGTTGTTGTCCTACGGACTAAAACCCTCTGGTTTATATAGACACCGGAGGGGGCTAGGGTTACACAGAGTCGGTTACAAGGGAGGAGATCTACATATCTGTATTGCCAAGCTTGCCTTCCACGCCAAGGAGAGTCCTATCCGGACACGGGACGAAGTCTTCAATCTTGTATCTTCATAGTCCAACAGTCCGACCAAAGGATATAGTCTGGCTGTCCGAGGACCCCCAAATCCAGGACACCTTTAGTAGCCCCTGAACCAGGCTTCAATGACGATGAGTCCGGCGCGCAGATTGTCTTCGGCATTGCAAGGCGGGTTCCTCCTCCAAATACTCCATAGAAGATTTCGAACACAAGGATAGTGTCCGGCTTTGCAAAACAAATTCCACATACCACCATAGAGAGAATAATATTTCCACAAATCTAATCTGCTGACGCATTTTGCAGCATGACATCACACCATGGCCCGGTCGTTATTCGAACCGTTTTTCACAACCAGCCACTGCACATATCGCGAGGCGGTTTCCTTGGCACGTCTTGTCGAAGCAGAGATCGTGTCCCCTTATCACGGGATTCTCATCAATACGGGTGTGGGTAACCCAACCGTGCCATCAATTACGGCGCTTGGGGAATAAGCGGTTTTACCAGGCAAGTGGGGAGGCGCAGAATCCCTGCTGCCTTTATAAGGGGATAAGGACTCCCTTTCGCACCCACGCTTTCTGCTTCCCAATTCATTCCCCTCCGCCCAAGCTCCAGCGCCCAAGCGTTCAACTTCTCCGCCCACAGAAGGCCTTCTGAAGATGTCTGGATCCAGAGCAGGAGGCAAATAGATGGCCTCTACCATCCGAGAGAAGGATGTCAAAAAGCTTTGGGAGGCCGGGTACCTGGCCGAGAAAATCGGCCACCGTCTCCCGACGGCGGGACAGATCATCCCTATTCCGGAACCCCACGAGAGGGTTGTATTCCTCCCTTACTTTGTCCACGGGCTAGGGTTTCCCCTCCACCCGTTTGTTCGCGGCATCATGTATTACTATGGGATCGATCTTCACGATCTGTCCCCTAATTCCTTCCTCAACATCTCGACATTTATTGTTGTGTGCGAGGTTTTCTCCACATCTCGCCGCACTTCGGTTTATGGCTGAAGATTTTTAATGTGAAGCCCAAGGTGGTGGGTGGTGAGCACGCCGAGTGCGGGGGCGCTATGGTGAGCAAGATGCCAAACGTCATATGGCCAACGGGAACCTTTAATGATTCTGTCAAGGAGTGGCAACAGAAGTGGTTTTATATCACCGAGCCGAGCGGCACGGAATGGGCCGCCTCTCCCGAGTTTCGATCCAGTGCCCCCCTGCGGCTTACATCCTGGGTCAAGAAAGGCCTGGACTGGTCCTCGTCCGAGGAACTGTCGGTGCTCCAGACGCGCGTTAAAGATATGGGAGACAAGAACATTGAACTTGTTAATGTAGTCCAGGTGATGTTAGTTCGCCGGATCCTGCCTTGTCAACACCGGACTTGCAATCTATGGGAATTCGATCCGGCCAGGCACCAAACCTTCCGAGAGCTTTTTGGCTCCTGGCACAAGGACATGTGGAAGGTGCTTTTCAAGTCCAGCAAATCATGGCCGGACTCCGCCGAGGACCGCGGGTACCAACTGTCCCGCCCTGCAAGTTCGGTAAGTCATCAAGATTTTTTTATCCGCGTAACCCAAAGGAAGCGCTTAACATGTTTTATACAACTCTCCCAGGGCTGGACGAACCAGGCGGAGCGGATCCATTGTCCGGCCCCGCTGCCCGAAGAACCGGCCGTCCCACTTATGACGAAGATGTTGGTCTCGGCGCCTTACAAGGTGCCGAAGAAGACGGCCGAGAAGAAGGCCAAAAAGACCCGGGGCGGCCTTCGTCGCTGCGGCACTTCAGACACAATATCTGAAGGCTCTGATGGCCATTCCGCCTCCGAAGAGGGCGAGGAGGAGGAGGAAGATGAATCCCCTGCGGGGGGAAGAAAGAAGAGGACGGCCTCCGTACACCTGGAGGCCGAGCTGCCCAAAAGGGGTAAGGCTCCTCTTCCGGAGGAGTCCACTGCCGCCGACAGCGGCCCGACGTGGGATCCCAGGGCCCAGCCCCTGGTGAACTCGTAAGTATATAAAATCCGAGTACATTTTAGGCGTCCAGACTCATCATGGCATAGTATTTTAACCTAAGCCATATTTTTTGTAGTCCGGCGAGGTCCCGTACCAAACAATCCTCATCAGAGGATTCGTTGAGCTCAGATGCTATGGAGAGCGAGACGCCCCCGAAGGCCCCTTCCTCCAAACAGGTGCATAACACCACGGCTTCGTCCCAGAAGGACCCCGGCCAAGGAGGAGAGGAAAAGAACATTAAGGCGGCGCGTGGAGGTCAAACCTCAGGGGCCGGATACATGGGGGAAAAGATTCCCATGGGAGCTGACGGCGGGGGACCTCCTGAGTTCGGCTCCTAGCTGGATACGATTCCGGAGATCTATACGGCTCCAGAATCAAGCAGGCAGCCTCCCTCGGCTGGAGGGGGCGTGCCTGTTCCATGGGCAACCTCTGTCCAACCAGAGGTGTCGGATTCTTTGTTGGTGGAGCTGAAGAGCGCCTCCATCGTTGATGAACACCGTGCCCTTATGGGTGCGGTGATTGAGAAGATTCAGTCAGCTGAGAGTGGACTGAACGAAGCCTGTATCAGCCTTATAAGAGGCTTTGAGGTATGTTTTATGAGTTTTCGAAGAGTGTCATAGTATAGATAGTAGCCCCTGATACACTGTTCGGTGAAAGAAATAACCGGACAGAGGATCGAATATATGATCGCAGGAGGACTCATTGAATGACATTGATTTCTCTTCTGTTATAAGCAGGCGTATGTAGTGACTGCTACCTCTCATACTGCGGAGATCTCCGGACTGAATCAAAGTCTGGAGCGGGCCAAAGAAGAACTTGGCCAATTGAGAATGCAGTTGAGAGATAAACAAGGTATGCACAAGCCTTGCTCACGTTTATTGCGAATGAATTTTCAGTATGAAATAAGCTTCATGATTTGTGCTAGGGATTGTGACCGAAGTCAAGGCCCTTAAGAAGGCCGTGGCGGAGGCCGAGAAAAAGGCAGCCACAGAGCAGGCTCTTCGTGAGAAGCACGATGCCAGGGTTATTAAAGATGAGCAGGAGCTGCAAGAGGCCATGAGGAAATGCGAGACCTCGGAGCAGAGCTTAACGGAGAAAGAATCCGAACTCACCAAGGCGCATCAGGCCACGAGGGATACCTGGGGGGAAACCCAAAGCGCCCTGCAGGGGATCCAAGAGGCGAGAAAGATCGCGGCGGGTAAGGCTTTTTCCATGTAAAGCAAGTATTTGAGGGGAAAACTATGTTTCTAATTTTGAATCCAGATTTCTCAGGGGTATTTGCCGAGCTACCTCGCAGCATATCAGATGCCGCCCAATTCTACCGAGGCGAAGAAAGGAACACTGCCGATAAGCTCTTCTGGTCGCAGTATTTGGCACCGAATTATCTGGTGCCTTTTACCGATCAACTGAAACAGCTGATCGAACCGCATAAGGCGGCAGAACTAGCCATGAAAGATTTGGTTATCCAGCTACTTCGGGCTCGTGAAGCGGCTCGTAAGCGCTTGCCCTCGACTTGACGTCATCAAGCGGTCGGTCTGTATAGAAGGTGCACAAATGGCCTTCGCCCGTGCAAAGGTGCACTGGGGGAAGATGGATGCTGAAAAGCTGATGACCGAAGGACCGCCAGAGGGGAAGGAGCACCGCAAGCCCGAATTATATTATGAGGGTGTCCTAAAAGGATCCTACCTTGCAGCGGAGCTATGCACCAAGGACATTATATTTCCATGAATGCCAATCATGCAGTCCTTTGTAATGTTTGAACAAGGTCATTTATTTATTGCCTGTTATATAAAAGTTTACCCTCCTGTGCAGCCATTTTATATGTTAAACCTGAGAGTTGGCCAGTCGTCGGCTTCTGCCCCCACGTAAGAAGTACGGGGGTGTTTGGGATAAACTTGAGCACTCTTTATCCCAGTTTTGGGTCCTTCGAAGGAGGTGCTCAGGACAACAAAGCAGGCAATCAAACTATAGGGCTTTATCACTCTCACTTAGCCATAGGAGCTTTAGTAAGGTAGGCGCAGCCCCTGGTGTTCAGAAGACCGTACTAGGGGCTCTATAAGCACCTGATCGGAGGAAAAACCGATCCATCGCACGCTGCATTGGTTATGGCATTATGCGGGAGAAATCCTTAAAGATTTTGTGACCTCTCGAACAGCTGACCAGCTCTCGCTGTATCATGACAGTCAGTTTTTGGCTTTCTCTACTGAGGTGCTCATCCAGAAGAACCGGGACACAATCGCAGTAGTTCTCCCAGTGCTATCTTAGCCGATATAGCGGAACGTAAGGTACCAAAACATGGGAGCTGGGCAAACCCAACTATTGACCCAAGACATGATTCGGAGCTGATGCATATAATGCTATAGGTTCGGGGTGCCGAACTTCCATGAAGGTGTTCGGACTTTACTGCCGTGTTATGGGTAAAACGAAGCCCCTGGCATATTTTCAGACATATCGCTGTGTACGGATGCCGCTTGACAAAAGAATTTTGATAAGAAATAATAGCAGGTAAATGTCATATAAATCCAGATTTTGTATTTGAATAGTACGTCTATGCATATGAGTACAAGTAATGTGATAAAAAAAGGAATATGATTGCGGAACCTGCTGAGACCAGGGGGGAAGAAGCTGAGTGCCGATCCGTAGTATAGCCGGATGGTCATTGCGGGGAATGTCTAAGGATTCCTTACGCGTTCAAGCTGCCTCCGTATAGCCCGTCCTGGTCGGCGCAAAGGTGAACCTGCGAAGGAAATGTAAGAAATATTTGCGTGCCGGAGGGCGGTTGAGCCGCTGAGTTCGGCTTGTCCTGGCATTCGCCGGAGTGTTATCCTTCCGCGAAGTAGTTCGGAGTCCCTTGACGGTGTCCGGGAGCCTGGACGTTGACTCAAGGTTCGGCTGCAAGGTGCTGCTCGTTGCTTCTGCTGCTAAGGCAGTGGTGTATTTGTTGGTGCCGAGGGAAGGTTCGGCCTTGCCATTTAACCGTGATGACGCCGCGTGGACCAAGCATCTTGAGCTTACGGTAGGCATAATTTGGCACCGCGTTGGATCGGGCGAACGCGGTTCATCTGAGCCATGCCTGATAGTCACTGCGGAAAGGGACGATTTCGAAGATTAACTCTTCGGTACGGTAATTTTCTGGTGATCCGAAGACTACCTCAAGGGCAATGGAGCCTATACAGCTGGCTTCCAAACCTGGTATAATGCCTCTGAAAGTGGCTTTAGTGGGTTTGATCGCCGAATGACCGATGCCCATCTTGCGCACTGTGTCCTGGTAAAGCAGATTTAGACTGCTGCCTCCGTCCATAAGGACTTGAGTGAGGTGGAACCCGTCAATTATTGGGTCGAGGACTAGTGCGGCTGGATTGCCTTGATTGGCGTTAATCAGACGATCCGTGCGGTTGAAGGTGACCGGCCCTAGTTTATATTGTGGGACGACTACTTCTGTTAAGTCGGCATTCCTAAGGGTGCCTATCTGGTCCGAGTTGGTAATTTTTGTGGTATTTACCACATTCACTAATTGAATATGCGGGGGAAATTTCCTTTGCCCTCCTGTGTTTGGTGATCTGGGCGCTTCGTCGCCATCATCGCTTTGAGACCCCCTTCTCCGTCTTTGGCGCCTACCCTGCCGCCTTGTTTGAAGACCCAGCATTCTCTGTTGGTATGGGTGGCTGGCGTTCCTGGGGTGCCATGAATTTGGCATTGGCGATCGAGTATGCGGTCCAGACTGGATGGACCTGGATTGTTATTTTTGGGTGGCCCCTTCCGCTGACCGGACTTTGAGCCCCTGAACCCGGCATTAACTGCCATATTTTCGGCGTTTTCACCATATTTGCGGCGCTTGTGTTTGTTGCGTCGTGGTTTGCCGTTGCTATCCCTGGATTCTAATATGCCAGGTTTGCTTGCTGTATTGTTACTACGAGCCAACCAGCTATCTTCGCCAGCGCAAAAGCGGGTCATAAGTGTCGTGAGGTCTACCATCGATTTTGGGTTCTCTTGGCCGAGGTGCCGGGCAAGCCACTCGTCACGGATGTTATGCTTAAATGCCTCTAAGGCCTCTGCATCCGGACAGTCGACAATTTGGTTCTTCTTAGTTAGGAACCGGGTCCAAAATTTCCTGGCCGATTCCCCTGGCTGCTGAGTTATATGACTTAAATCGTCAGCATCTGGCCGTCGCACATAAGTGCCTTAGAAATTGTCCAGGAATGCATCTGCCAGGTTCTCCCAACTTCTGATGGAGTTTGCCGGCAAGCTATTAAGCCAATGCCGAGCTGGCCCTTTGAGTTTTAGCGGGAGATACTTGATGGCATGTAAATCATCCCCGCGGGCCATGTGAATGTGGAGGAAGAAGTCTTCTATCCATACTGCGGGGTCTGTAGTACCATCATATGATTCAATGTTTACGGGTTTAAACCCTTCTGGGAATTCATGATCCATTACTTCATCAGTGAAGCATAGGGGGTGTGCGGCGCCTCTGTGCCGGGCTATATTACGACACAGTTCATACGAGTCTTGTTTGCTGTATTCGGCCCGGCCGGATTTGCTTTTAGCATATCCGGCGTGACGGTCAGCGTCCCGCGTTGGGGCGCACCCCCGTGATCCGTAGATCGATTTGCATGTTTTGCTTTGTTTTCCAATACGTCTCGCAGGTTTCGCGTGTTACCCGGGGCCTTGGTATTTTTGTTTGAATGGCGGCGGGGTGTGCGCTGTACTTCGGGCTGATAAGCCTCTCTGTCTCGGCCACGAGGTGGCCGATCAGCCGCATCATACGCTGGTGATGTAGGTTTCAATGGTTCCTCCTCGAGTTGGGGCAGCAACCTGCGCTTTGGGTAACTCTTGGTTGGGTGCTCGAGTTCGTATTCCTCGGCTGCCAGGACTTCAGTCCATCTAACCGCTAGCAGATCTTGATCAGCTTGAAGCTATTGTTGCTTTTTCTTCAGGCTGTTTGCTGTGGCTATAAGCCGGCACTTGAAGCGCTCCTGCTCGACGGGATCCTCAGGCACGATAAATTCTTCGTCGCCGAGGGTCACTTCGTCTTCGGAGAGAGGCATGTAATTGTCATCCTTTGATTCTCCGTTTGCTGCCTGTTCCGGAGGGCTAGCTTGTTCATCCTCCCGCTCGAGGTCTGGCTGGAGGGGATTGTCGTCGTCTTTGGCACTATCTGGAGCGTTATTGTCTCTTGTGCCGGTATCGCTACTTTTGCTATGGCGGGACTTAGAGCGGCGCCACTGACGTCGGTGCTTGGATTGCTTCTTGGAGGGATTATCCTCCGTTGTCTTATCGCCATCGCCTTCTTTGGGGGTGTCCACCATGTATATATCATACAATGAGGTGGCAGTCCAGTGCCCTGTGCGCGGTGGTTCTTGTTCGTCTCCTGCATCGTCATCCATACCGTCGATGTTTTCGGAGCCGAAGTCGATCATGTCGGTTAAATCGTCGACAGTGGCTACTAAGTGTGTGGTGGGTGGGGCGTGAATTTCTTCGTCGTCCACATCCCATTCTAGCCGGACATAGTTCGGCCAAGGGTCTCCTGACAGGGAGAGAGACTTCAACGAGTTTAGTACGTCGCCAAAAGGCGAGTGCTGAAATATATCCGCGGAGGTAAACTCCAGGATCGGTGCCCAATCGGATTTGATGGGCACGGACGCAGGCGGCTCAGAGTCCGTGGCCGGGCACGAATCCAACGGTTCGGCAACACGGGTCTCGTAGGAGGTGAAGTCAGTATTCGGCTCTATCGCCACTGAGTGTGCGGCCTCCGTGTTGGGGTCCATCCTCCCGTCCTAAGATGGCGCAATTTGTTCTGGATTGAGGGCCGGAGTGGTTGCAGGTGTGATCTCCCAAACACTGTCCGACGGCAGAGCTAAATCATGCTCGTCGCGATTGTGCGGCGCACCTGACATGGGCCCGAATCCGTCGAAGATCAAGTCTCCTCGGATGTCGGCAGTGTAGTTCAAGTTTCCAAACCCGACCTAATGGCCAGGGGCGTAGCTCTTGATCTGCTCCAGATGGCCAAGCGAGTTGGCCCGCAGTACGAAGCCGCCGAATATGAAGATCTGTCCGGGGAGGAAAACCTCACCCTGGATTGCATCGTTGCCGATGATCGAAGGAGCCATCTAGCCTTATGGTGACGGCACAGTGGAACTCTCAATGAAAGCACCAATGTCGGTGTCAACACCGGCGGATCTCGGGTAGGGGGTCCCGAACTGTGCGTCTAAGGCGGGATGGTAAGAGGAGGCGGGGGACACGATGTTTACCCAGGTTCGGGCCCTCTCGATGGAGGTAATACCCTACTTCCTACTTGATTGATCTTGATGATATGAGTATTACAAGAGTTGATCTACCACGAGATCGTAGAGGCTAAACCCTAGAAGCTAGCCTATAGTATGATTGTTCTTGTCCTACGGACTAAGACCCTCCGGTTTATATAGACATCGGAGGGGGCTAGGGTTACACAGAGTCGGTTACAAGGGAGGAGATCTACATATCCGTATTGCCAAGCTTGCCTTCCACGCCAAGGAGAGTCCTATCCGGACACGGGACTAAGTCTTCAATCTTGTATCTTCATAGTCCAACAGTCCGGCCAAAGGATATAGTCCGGCTGTCCGAGGACCCCCTAATCCAGGACTCCCTGAGGCTCCACGATGACCTCCGTCTTGCCGTCCTCCTGGTCTTGGTCTCGTTGCACCAATATAGCAACCTTCGCCTGATGCCTCGGTACTCTTCGCCTGCGCTAGCCTCCTTAGCACCAAAGAGGAAATAAGGATGCTGCGCGCGCTGGCGCCCGCCTGGTGTCGTTTGTCATGGCTCACGTCACGGGGGCCTCGTGAGGTTTTGCCCCGCCTTGATATCTCTGCTCCTCGTGAGCCTGCCTAGCTAGGCTACTCCAGAGGAGGTCTTGCGTCGTCCGCCTCGCGAGGCTTGGACCCTCGTGAGGGTCTTGGATGCCTTGTTGATGAAGATGGGCCGTACGGCCTACTGCTTAGCCACGCTGTGGGCGGCAGGTAGGCAAATCTGGGGACCCCCGTTCCCAGAACGCCGATAGTAGCCCCCGGGCCTGTCGGCGTTCTGAGAACGGGGGTCCCCAGACTTGCCAGCCTGCAGCCCAGAGCGTGGCTAAGCAGCAGGCCGTACGGCCCATCTTCGTCAACAAGGCACTCAAAGCCCTCGCGAGGGTCCAAGCCTCGCGAGGAGGACGACGCAAGACCTCCTCTGGAGTGGCCTAGCCAAGCTGGCTCACGAGGAGCAGAGATATCAAGGCGAGGCAAACCTCACGAGGCTCTTATGACGTGAGCCATGAGGAACGGTACCAGGCGGGTGCAAGTGCGCGCAGCGTCTCTATTTCCTCTTTGGTGCTAAGGAGGCCAGCGCAGGCGAAGACTACCGAGGCATCAGGCAAAGGTTGCCATATTGGTGCAACGAGACCAAGACCAGGAGGACGGCAAGGCGGAGGTCATCGTGGAGCCCAAGACGGCGTCACCCCAGAGCTTTTCGCAGGCGAAGACCACTTTTGTCAGGAGAGCTTGTACTAGCTGTCCCCCTTCAAATTTGCCTGCCGTTGTTCGCTCCCTTCCCGCTCGATATTTGGGAAGAGGACCAGGGCCTCTATAAATAGGACTAGCCACCACAGTAGAGGCATCGAATCCTCACGCCACAAGTTCACAAGCACAAGAACACCTCAACCTCAGGAGGTTGTTCTTCCCTTGTACTGTTCATCATCAGCCCAAGAGGCAATCCACCACCACCACACTGGAGTAGGGTATTACACCACAACGGTGGCCCGAACCAGTATAAACCCCGTGTCTTTTCTGTGTTGCAAGTTCATCGAGTTCATCCGCGAGATCTTAGCGAGCTAGAGCGTAGATCGGTAGGAGGGAGAGACTTCGCGCGCACCCCAGTGTTCGAACCTTCAGGGTTTGCCGGAACCCCACATCCGACATTTGGCGCGCCAGGTAGGGGTGCGTCGGAGATCCTCTCCACCAACCTGCGCCCCGTGCCGCCGCGCTTAGCTCCCATGGCAGGTGCGCCGCCACCTGCCTCTGCGACCGACACCAGCAGCAGGGAGTCTGGGTACCGGGCCCTGGCCCCCGCCCTACGGTAGGTGCAGTGGCCAACCAAGTTCAAGCCGGAGATGCCGCCGCATTACGACGGCGTGGCAGATCTGGCGCCGTTCCTGCTGGCATACGAGGAGGCCGTCCTTGATGCCGGAGGCGACGACAGGATCATGGCCAACTGGTTCCCCATGGCCCTCGCCGGCCAGCCGCACGCCTGGCTGCTCAACCTCCCGGGGTCCACGGTGGCGTCCTGGGAGGAACTCCGCAACCTCTTCACTGCATGCTACACCGTGCCGGTGCACCATGCAGTCACGGCGCTGCTGGGTGGCTCTCAAGCACCGCCTTCAAATCGCCATGTCAAGCCTTTCTTCCGTCAGATTGGGGCAGCCTCCAAGCGCCTGGGCGCTCCGCCGAGTTGGGCCGCGCCGGAGGCCGGCCTCACCTTCGACTCAGAAGACCACCCTGGCTCCACCGCCGGCTCTGGCATACTCCCAATGCTCTGGACGCCTACCATCTGCAATGTGGCCGTCACCAAGACCCTCATCGATGGCGGTGCCGGCTTCAACTTGCTCTCCATAGAAGCCTTCAGCCTCCTCCAAGTGCCGCCCGAGCGGCTCAGCCTCAGCAAGCCTTTTTCGGGAGTGGGTGGTGGAGCTGCCCACTCTCTGGGGCAGATCCGCCTCCCTGTCACCTTCGGCACACGCGACAACTACCGCACTGAGCTGGTGGACTTCGACATCGCCCGCATCGGTCTCCCGTCCAATGCCATACTCGGGTACCCGGCTCTTGCTCAGTTCATGGCGGCGACTCACCCGGCCTACAACCTCATGAAGATGCCAGGGAGCAAGGGCGTCCTCACCATCAAGGGGGACACTAAGCAGGCAGTGACAGCGCTCAGGCTCGCCTTCAAGACCACAGCAGTAGTGCAGCCAGCTGGCGCCAGTACGCCCGAGGCCAAGGAGACCGCGCCTGCCAAGAAGAAGCAGTTGTTCACCCAAGACAAGGCGGAGACCAAGCAGGTGCCGGTTGACGAGGACGGGTCTTCAGGAGCCACCTTTACCATAGGAACCAGCCTTGACCCGGGACAAGAAGAAGCTTTGGTGAGGTTTTTGCACGCAAACAAGGAGATATTCGCGTGGGAGCCCAATCAGCTGGTAGGGGTCCCAAGAGAGGTGATCCAGCATCATCTAAGGGTGTGCCCCAACATGCGCCCCGTGAAGCAGCAGGCAAGACGACAGTCCACTAAGAAGCAGGCCTTCATTGTCCAAGAGACGCGCAAGCTGGTGGCAGTAGGTACCATCCGAGAAGTTCGATACCCCGAATGGCTGGCGAACCCTGTCATGGTACCGAAGAAAGGTGGGAAGGAACGGATGTGCGTCGACTTCACCAACCTTAACAAAGCTTGCCCCCAAGATCTGTTCCCCCTTCCGCGCATCGATCAAATCGTTGACTCCACCGCCGAGTGCGACTTGCTATGTTTCCTGGATGCGTTCTCTGGATAACATCAAATCAAGATGGCGGTGGAGGATGTGGAGAAGACGGCCTTCCTGACACCGTGTGGGGTGTACTGCTACACCTGCATGCCCTTCGGCCTACGCAACACGGGCGCAACCTTTCAGCGGCTGATGCACATCGCCTTGGGGCGGCAGCTCGGCAGGAACACAGAGGCCTACGTTGATGACATAGTGGTCAAATCTCGCGAGGCGAAGACGTTGAGTCAAGACTTGGAGGAGACCTTTGAGAGCTTGCGCCGGGTGAACTTGAGGCTTAACCCGGAGAAGTGTGTGTTTGGCGTCCCCTCCGGTAAGCTATTAGGGTTCCTCGTATCCCACAGAGGGATTGAGGCGAACCCGGAGAAGATCAAGGCCATCGAAGACATGAGCCCACCACAGATCCTCAAGGAGATGCAAAAGCTGGCAGGACGGGTGCCCGCGTTAGGGCGTTTCATCTCCAAGCTAGGCGAGCGCGCCTTGCCCTTCTTTAAGCTCATGAAGAAGAAGGGCCCCTTCGAGTGGACCCCGGAGGCCGACCGGGCCTTCCAAGACCTCAAGAAATACCTCACCAGCCCCCCGGTGATGGTGGCACCATGGCCTCTCGAGCCTCTGGTACTTTACCTTGCCACCACCCCGTACTCCGCCAGCGCGGCGCTGGTGGCGGTTTGGGAGGAGCGCCAAGACAAGGGTCCGCCACGCCAAGCCAGAGCTGATGCAGCGTAGGGTCAGGAAGGCACGGCAGAGCTGTCAGCGGCGGAAGACCAAGCTCAGCAAGGCAACATCACAGAAGCTCCTGAGGACGGTCAGGTCTCAGGAAACCCTCCACCTCACGATATGCCACAATCTCCGCAGGACTCGAGCCTCAACAGTGTGCCAGCCCTCGTCGAGCACCCAGTGTACTTCATCAGCACCGTACTGCGGGAAGCGAGGGCACGCTACCCCATGCTGCAAAATCTCCTGCTCGCACTCTTGGTGGCCTCGCGCAAGCTGCGACACTACTTCCAGGGCCACCTCATCAAGGTTGTCTCATCTTACCCATTGGAGAGGGTACTCAGGAGCCCGAACTCGGCCGGAAGGGTCGCTGAATGGAACATCGAGCTGCAAGCATTCCAGCTGGAGTTTAGCACTACCAGGGTCATCAAGGGAGCCGCGCTCGCCGATTTTGTGGCAGAATGGACCGATTCCCCGGCTCTTGAGGAAGGAGAAGACCGATCCACCTCCCCAGGAAGTGAGGCACCAGACGGCTGGGTCATGTATTTCGATGGCGCATTCGTGCACCAGGGCGCGGGGGCTGGAGCAGTGCTCATCTCGCCCACTCAGGACAAGCTTTACTACGCCGTGCAACTCTGCTTCCAGCACGGCGAGAAGGTCTCCAACAATATCTCAGAATACGAAGGCCTCATAGCTGGCCTGAAGGCCGCGGCGACTTTGGGGGTGAGGCGCCTTACCGTCAAGGGCGACTCGCAGCTCCTCGCCAACTTCTCCAACAAAGTGTACGAGCCAAAGGACGAGCACATGGAGGCCTACCTTGCGGAGGTGCGCAAGATGGAAAAGCAATTCTCGGGCCTGGAGCTGCAGCACGTGCCCTGGGGCACCAACAAGGAAGCCGACGACATCGCCAAGGGAGCATCTAAGCGGCATCCGCAAGAGCCTGGCGTCTTCGAAGAGCGGCTCTTCAAGCCATCGGCTATGCCACCTCTTTCAAGCACGACTCAGCCTCGGGAGGAGCTCCCACCGCCCCCGGCCACGGGAGCCCCAGCCTGCGGCCCAACCACAGGAGCTCGGCTGCTCCTGGCGCTCGAGCCCCAGGAGGAGTGCTGGACCAAGGAATTCAAGGAGTACCTGATGCACGGGACGCTGCCGGAGAAGGCGTGGAGTGCGTGGCCTGACAGGCCACGGCATACTGCATTCAAGATGGCGAGTTGTACAGGAAGCGACCGAACGATGTCACGCTGCGCTGCATCTCCAGCGATCAAGGAAGGGAGTTGCTGATTGACATACACGGCGGTGATTACGGACACCACTCGTCGTCACAGACCCTTGTTGGCAAGGTGTTCCGCAGTGGGTTCTATTGGCCTACAACACTCAACGACGCGGCCGAGCTGGTGAAGTCTTGTGAAGCTTGCTAATTCCACGCCAAGCAGATCCATCAGCCTGCACAGGGCCTCCAAACCATTCCGCTCACGTGGCCGTTCGCGGTCTGGGGCTGGACATCTTGGGCCCGTTCCCACGAGCGCCAGAGGGCTACCGCTATCTCTACGTCGACATCGACAAGTTCACCAAGTGGGTGGAAGTGGAAGCCGTCCGTACCATTCCAGCTGGCTCTGCTGTCAAATTCATCAAGGGCCTCTTGAGCCGCTTCGGGGTTCCCGACCGCATCATCACAGATAACGGCTCGCAGTTTACTAGTAACCTCTTCAAAACCTACTGTACGAACCTTGGAACGCAAATCTGCTACGCTTCGGTGGCCCACCCCAGGAGCAATGGTCAGGCCGAACGCGCCAACGCCGAGGTCCAGAGGGGTCTCAAGACCAGGACCTTCAAGAAGAAGCTGGAGGCCTGCGGCAGGGCTGGCACAACGAACTCCAGTCCGTGTTGTGGTCCATCCGTACCACTGCCACCAAGCCAAGGGGCGAGACTCCATTCTTCCTCGTCTATGGAGCTGAGGCAGTCCTTCCTCACGAGGTCAAGCATCGCTCCGCGCGGGTCCTGGCGTTTGACGAAACACAGCACGACGCCACGCGGGGGATGGATCTCGTGCTGGGGGAGGAGCACCGTCGCGGAGCCGCATTGAGGGCGGCAAGGTACCAACAAGCTCTGCGGGGTACCACTGCCGCAACATCTACTCCAGGACGCTCGAGGTAGGCGACCTCGTCCTGAGGCGGGTCCTCTCCAAGGAAGGGATGCACAAGCTTTCGCCCATGTGGGAGGGCCCGTTCAGGGTCGTTCATGTCTCCAGGCCGGGTGCAGCGCGCCTAGAGACGCAGGACGGGACACCTATCCAGAATGCCTGGAACATCCAGCACCTCCGGAAGTTCTATCCATGAAGCAAGGCCCAGAGCCTGAGAAGCAAGGCCCAGAGCCTGAGAAGAAATGCCCAGAGCCTGTGAAGAAGGCCCGATGCCTGTGAAGAATCGCCGGCCGTGACACTCTCACGTAATAACGAGTTGGGGCTATACACGCCCTGGAGTCTCAGGAGTGCCGACCTCAGGCCCTGGGGCTCCCTCCCACGCCTAGTGGACAGCACTTAGCTCCGCGCTGGTGAGAAGACTTGAAGACTAGATTAGGTGCCGGACACGGCTTTTCATTTGCTTTCCATAGTTGGCTCGCTTTTCCTTAATCAGAGTTGCTCTTGGTGTTCGTTGCTGATTTGGTTCCCAAGCCTTTTACCGCTTTTTTCGGCTCTAGTTTGCTCATGTTCTCTCTCTTGCATACCTCGCGAGGAGGCTAGGCAGGTGCCCTCGCGAGCATTTCTCTTCTCTTTGCCTTCTCGCGAGCCACCGTCGTTCGAGCCTGGAAGCTGGCACATCTCTCCTAAATCCGTGCCCCTCGGGTACCGTGATACAAGGCGCCAAGTCAAGGCTTGGGTGGACGACAAATCCTTTGGTACACCCCCTAACGATTTTTTTGCAAGTTCCGAGCAACGCGGACACCACGTGAGGGAAAGGGCTTCCTAAACACACCAGGTTAAGTTATCTTTGCGCAAAATAACAACATGGCATGGGAACGACTTGCACAATGCATTAACCAAAGAACCACAGTTCGATACACGCCCCTCTGGGCCCATACTGGTTTCGTTTTCCGATGCAGGAAAGAAAGAAAAAGCTAAGCAAAGCAGCGTTGCAGCAATCCGCGGAGGCAGGCCCTTGGCGACGCCCCGAGCCTAGCCGGACCCCTCCTCGCGCTTCACGGAGGCGCGACGACGAGATGACCCGCTACCTCCTTCGAAGCGGGCCCGGCGACGCGGCGGCTGGTCGTAGCCACCGCTGTTGGAGCTGTCACCGGACGAAGAGCCGCCGTAGCTAGAGGAGACGAGGTCACCGCCGAGGGCAGGCTCGCCCACGTCCTGATCGCGACCATCACCAAGGCCGAGCACCTCCTCACCGTCGTTCATCTCGGGGCAGCACCCGGCGCGGCGACCATCTTCCCCGAACACCCTCACATAAAGGGTCGATTCACCATCGTACCTGAAGTGGAGGGTGCACCGCCTGCCGAGGCAGCGCGCGCGGGCGAACGTTTGCCAGCTACGGGCCAGGGCTATGTTGCCCGCGGCGGAAGTCTCGACCGCAACCCAAGAGGCCCTGCTGCAGCAGCCGTCTGCCTGCAGCCAGAGCCCGCCCGGACCAGAGGCCGACAGTTCACCGGCGAAGAAGCGCAGAAGTTGGAGCCAGCTGCCGGCCGGGCTCTCCGACCAGACAACAAACTCCGGCGACACCTCAGCCGAATGGAAGCGCGGGCGGGGAGGCCGCGCCACCATCGCGTGCCTCCCCTCATCGGCTGAACCACCATGGATGGGATGATCCCCACCACGTACCGCGGTGCCACCCCGACGGTGGGCCACGGCGGGGGTCGCGGCGTGCTTGCGCAGATGGCCGCAGCCGCGCTTGGGCGCCGGGGAGCCGGGGCCCTCGCGAGGGGCCTTTCCTTTCTCGGCAGCAGAGAACTTCTTTCGTGGCGCCATCAATGACACTGCAAGCAATGGAGCAGAGAAGCAAGCAAGCAAGGAAGAGATGGGCAACGGGGGCTCCGCCCCCTCCCCATTTATAGCAAGAGAAGGCCAACCGGCGTTTCCCACGATCGTAGGTAATGATGGTTTTCCTTGCATGTCGCAGGGACTTGTCAAGTCGTGTAGTTGCCGAGGCAGCGTGGGGAAGCGGAGGCGCCCACGTCCAATCAACCGCGACGCGTCGACCGAGGCCGTAGGCTTTTGGGGCCCGCGGTGCTCCGAACTTGACCCATGGCTTCGCAACGAAGCCAAGCCCGAGCGCACCTTGGGCCCGGGGGATACTGTCGGCGTTCTGGGAACGGGGGTCCCCAGACTTGCCTGCCTGCGGCCCACAGCGTGGCTAAGCAGCAAGCCGTACGGCCCATCTTCATCAACAAGGCACCCAAGACCCTCGCGATGGTCCAAGCCTCGCGAGGACGACGACGCAAGACCTCCTCTGGAGTGGCCTAGCCAAGCAGGCTCACGAGGAGCGGAGA
This sequence comes from Triticum aestivum, assembly GCF_018294505.1. Taxonomy (NCBI): domain Eukaryota; kingdom Viridiplantae; phylum Streptophyta; class Magnoliopsida; order Poales; family Poaceae; genus Triticum; species Triticum aestivum. Next base: position 147,136,005 of record NC_057799.1, on the reverse strand, counting down.
TATCAAGGCGAGGCAAACCTCACGAGGCTCTCATGATGTGAGCCATGACGAACGGTACCATGCGGGTGCCAGGCGGGCGCCAGTGCGCGCAGCGTCTCTATTTCCTCTTTGGTGCTAAGGAGGCAGCGCAGGCGAAGAGTACCGAGGCATCAGGCAAAGGTTGCCATATTTGTGCAATGAGACCAAGACCAGAAGGACGGCAAGGCGGAGGTCATCGTGGAGCCCAAGACTGCGTCACCCGAGAGCTTTTCGCAGGCGAAGACCGCTTTTGTCAGGATAGCTTGTACTAGTTGTCCCCCTTAAAATTTGCCCGCCGTTGTTGGCTCCCTTCCCGCTCGATATTTGGGAAGAGGACCAGGGCCTCTATAAATAGGACTAGCCACCACAGTAGAGGCATCGAATCCTCACGCCACAAGTTCACAAGCACAAGAACACCTCAACCTCAGGAGGCTGTTCTTCTCTTGTACTGTTCATCATCAGCCCAAGAGGCAATCCACCACCACACTGGAGTAGGGTATTACACCACAACGGTGGCCCGAACCAGTATAAACCCCGTGTCTTTCTGTGTTGCAAGTTCATCGAGTTCATCCGCGAGATCTTAGCAAGCTAGAGCGTAGATCGGTAGGAGGGAGAGACTTTGCGCGCACCCTAGTGTTCGAACCTTAAGGGTTTGCCGGAACCCCACATCCGACAGGGCCCAAGGTGCGCTCGGGCTTGTCTTCGCGGTGAAGCCAAGGGTCAAGTTCGGAGCACCGCGGGCCCCCAAAAGCCTGCGGCCTCAGTTGGCGCGTGGCAGTAGATTGGACGTGGGCGTCTCCGCTTCCCCATGTTGCCTCGGCAACTGCACGACTTGACAAGTCCTTGCGACATGCAAGGAAAACCATCATTACCTGCGATCGTGGGAGACGCCGGTTGGCCTTCTCTTGCTATAAATGGGGAGGGGGCGGAGCCCCCGTCACCCATCTCTTCCTCGCTTGCTTGCTTCTTCCTCCTTGCTCCACTGCTGACAGCAATGGCGCCTATCAGAAGATTTTCTACCGAAGAGAAAGGAAAGGCTCCCCGTGATGATCTGGCGCCACTTCCGCCGTAGAAGAGGTCGATCCATCGCCGTGATGAAGCGGCGATGCAGGTGGTGTCGAGGCCTTGGTGCGAGTGGCCTCCTCCGGGGTACCCGCTACCGTTGTGCACTCGAGCCGAGGGCTCGGGAGGTCGGAGCAACGAGCAGCGCCGCCCATGCCACGTCCGGGGTCGTCGCGCCACGGCGACGCGTGCCGTCGCCCCTGGGATCCACGCCGCGGACTCCTCGCGCGAGTTGGTGCTATGGGCGCCGATGCCTCCAAGCTCCTGGATCCGCTTCCCATGGTTCTTCTCCGACGTGATGCCGCCGAGGGGGCCTCTCGAGCTCTGGTTGCAGCACGCCGACTGTAGCGCCCCGGCGACCGAAGCGGAGATCGAAGCGGTTCCCACCGGCAAGATATTCATGACACGCGGCTGGGGGGAGATCGCACGGGTCTGCCATGCGAGGGGCGCCCTCGCGATCCACTTCGAGTACGACGGCGCTTCCACGCTCTTCTTCAAGGTCTTCGATGCCGAGGGCCTCCACCTGGAGTGCTGCTCCGGAGAGGAGCGCCAAACTGATGCGCGCTCCACTCGCGGCTACTCCAGCAGCGGCAGCCCTTGGGAGTCCAGTAGTTCTCCTGAGCCTTACGAGACTCCGGAGATGAGCGATGACAGCTACGTGCCCCCAAGATCTCGCTGCGCTCGGAGCAGAGCTGCGGGGCCCGGCCGTCGCCGCCGCTGATCTGGATGGGGTTGGCGCCGGCCCCCCGTGGCCCACTGTTGATGATGGCGTCTGCCACGGAAGGATGTAGATAGGATTCCCCTTAGTATCAGCTTTTGTTTCCTGCAAAGAATCATGAAACACCCCGTGGGGGCATGTAAGGGTCCGTAATGTCTTTTGTGCCTATCTTCCCTGTTATGAGAATTTGGTGAACGCATGTCCCGTTAAGGCTCGGTCCCCCCTTTCTTTCCTCGTGATAGGTTGTTGCTCTACGCTGACAGGTCCCGGTCCCCAGGTAGGCTACAACCGTCGCTGGTATGCCAGGTCGCGTGCTGTGGTCAAGGCCAGGAGGTGTGCGGCCCAAGGTCCAGTAAGAGCCCCTGAGGCGCGATGCTCAGGAGGTCCCCCTTAGCGCTCAAGCAGCCATGGTAAGGCGAGAAAGGGAGTCCATGTGGCCGCAATGGGGTTGCGGCAAGGCGTGAGTGACCATTAGGCCCAGACATTTAGCCGATCCGAGTGCGGGACTTATCTGGTTGATTTCGTGGCGACTCCTGACGTTGCGCCAGAGCTGCGCGCTTACTTGTGCGGCATAGCTAGACCGGCCCATACGAGTCCCCCTCCCCTCATGCTCTCCTTAGTGCTCAACGTCCTCAGGTCCCGGCCCTCGAGCAAGCTCAGCCGCCGCTGGTATGCCAGGTCGCGATGCCGTGGTCAAGGCTAGGGGGTGAGGGCTGGAGAGCCAGTAAGAGCTCTTGAGTCGCGATGCTCAGGAGCCCCCCTTTTAACACGCAAGCGAATTGCACGAGAGAAAAGGAGACTCGTGGTGCCGCATGCTATCCTTCCCACGGGATCCCTGTGAACAGGCACAAGCAGAAACATGGTTTGCCGTTACAGCTGTCTGCTTGCCGCTGGTTGCTCTAGATGAGATGAAGGCACTGAGGGCCTGGTGAGCTGACGTGCGCGGGGCGTGCCGCGAGCCAGAGCTCGACCGCTTAGGTTTTGTCGACGTGACAGGAATGGACCCATGCACCAGCACTATGCCTGTGTGGAGGCCTCGGGGGAGGCGATGATCGGGCAGGTGGTAGCAGTTGATAGGTTAAGCATGGAGAGCAGATCAGCTTAGGTAAATATAGGAAGATACATGCCACTGTGTCTGGCCCGAGCGGCTTGGGGATGATGCAGCCCGAGGGGCGCCCCCAGCAAGGTAAGCTAAAGACATAAGCGAAGGGGATACATGCCACAGGGACGGACCCACGTGGCCTGGGAATAATGCAGCCCGAGGGGCGCTCCCAGCTAAACGAGCTTGGAAGATGTCACCTGGTTCTGTAGACGAAGTAGAGTTGGTGCAGCTGAAGGCGTGTGTTGAAGAAATAACCCCTCATGAGCTACCGGGACCCTGAGCCTCAGGAGGCTCTGGGGGTTCGGGAGGTTCCCTGAGGACCGTCTCCATCTCCTCCAGGACGGCGTGGTACCTGGCCTCCTGAGCCGCCAGGACACGCCGCAGGTCGCGTTGATAGGCTGACGCCACGCTCGGCAATCAGAATGGCATGCGAACATAGCTATGTGGTGGGCCCTCGCAGCGGCCCACACCCGATGGCCAGAAGCGCTTCTGGGATGCGGCCCTGTTGAGCCCTGGGACGTCGATGCAGACGCGCAGCTCAGCATCCTCGCCTGGATGGGGTGTTGCGCCTCGTGAGCGGCTGTCGCCGCGCATGGCCCTTGCATCTTGCAGTTCCTGAGTGGTCTTGGTGATGAACTCCTGAGTGGTGGGCACTCCTTGCCATGTGCTCTCCTGAGGAACATGTGCCATGAAGCACGCTTCCAAGTGGTGCCCAAGCGCCTCCCTCGTGAGGTTGGAAAGGTCAGAGGCCCTCCAGAAGAGAGCCCCCGAGCCCTGCCCGAGGAGGGTGCCGGGCGCGCCTTCCTATGCGATGGAGGGAGGCGCCCCTGGAGCGGGCGCTGATCCTGACGAGGCTCCTGCCGCGACGCCATCCTCCTGAGTCCTGCGCGGCGCGGCTGCTTCTTCTTGGGGATGGCCTCCGGAGGGCCTTCACTTCTGCTGTCGGGGTCGTCGATTGCTGCGGCTTGAAAGGCGCGCTCGAGGGAGCACACCGCATCCCTCTCCTCACACGGGACGGTGATGATTCCTCCGCTTCCCGGCATCTTCAGAACGTTGTAGCCATGATGAGTGACTGCCATGAACTTGGCCAGGGCTGGATACCCGAGGATGGCATTGTACGGCAGGCGGATGTGCGCGACATCGAAGTCGATGAGCTCGGTGCGGTAGTTCTTGTGCTCCCCGAAGGTGACAGGCAGGCGGACCTACCCTATCGGTGTGGTGGAACCGTCGATCACTCCTAAGAAAGGCTTGGTGGGCTGGAGCTGTTCATATGGCACTTGGAGCTTGTCGAACATGTCGACGGACAGGACGTTGAGCCCTGCGCCGCCGTCGATGAGGGTCTTTGTCGGAGTAAATGGCCACGGGTAGCCTAACCGACTGCCCCTGGCTCTTCAAAAATAATCAGGCCATTTGGGCCTTCAAGCATTCAAGCATTGGGCCGCCTTCCCCGGTCGGCTACCTCTGAAGTCGACTCTCAGAAGGCGACCCAGCCTCAGCAACCTCCCCCCTAGATAACCACGGGATGGCCGACTCCAAGAAGCCGGCCATAGAGGATGCCGACTCCCCAAAGCCGGCCATGAAGAACGCCGACTCCCCAGAGCCGGCCACGAAGAGCGCCGACTCCCAGAAGACGGCCAAGACCGCACCCACCAAAACTACACCCACATAATGGTGACAAGACGGGGTGTGGCCACAGTGCGGCCCACTAGCCCGGAAGTCCGAGGCAGGCATGGCCACAGGACGCCGTACGGGTCAGCCATCTCCCGTCCGGCTCGGCACTGTAGCCGTGCTGGCCTCAACGTCATCCACGACAGACGCCAGTACAGGCCACGGGCGGCTGGCCCCTTTAGCCAGAGAGAGGCGCGAAGGCGGCCTGGCCTCCCCCAGTCTGCCAAGGGCGTAGCCGGCCCCCAGAAGCCGGCTACCCCTCGAAGCATGTGCCACTTTAAGGAGACAAGACGAGGTAACGCTACAGTGAGAGCCCTCGAGGCGGCACACTGTAGCCACGCTTACCTCGACGAAGCCCTCGTCATCAGGGACGAGGCTACAGTAAGCAGCCGCCGACAAGACCCCTAGGCAGTGGGGCCGGCCTGTCGACCAAGAGGCCGGCAGCCGGCGGGACCCACCAGTCGGTGGGCCCCAACGGCCGGCGGAGAAGCCGGCGAGCGCAGACACTGATGACTGGGACCCCCGCCCAACCGGATTACAATTGTACCCCCGGGGGTAGGCCTATATAAACCCCCGGGGCACCCACGCAAAGGGTTGGCTTCTTAGAGTTACACACACACCATAGAGAGAGGGAAGCAAGAGCTAGCCTTGCTCTTCTTCTCCCTTGAACCCGACAGCTCAAGGAGCATTTGTAGCTACTCGTTCTGATTTGGTGATCATGCGGAGACCCCGCAGAGCAGGACTAGGGGTGTTATCTCCACGGAGAGCCCCGAACCTGGGTAAGATTCGCCGGCGTGCATGTCTTCGCATCATCCCGTTTCCGGGCACCGGCGACGTCTTACTGGCACCCACCATGATAAGCCACCCGTTGGCATATGTCGCACCTACCACCCAACATTTGGCGCCCACCGTGGGGCCACGTGCACCATCGTCCGGAGACCTATTCTGGACGGGAACCCTCTTCCTCCCTCGCGAGCGCAGCCAGCCTGCTGCGCCCGATGGCGTTTGCCTCGACGCGCTGCAAGGCGTCGACGACGCCTGCGTGGCGAGCTGCCTCGCCGATCTTCTCGGCGAGACTCGCATCTCCGACGAGCCTGCGTCCGACGCGGGCACGGACTACCCTGAGAGCCGCCTCGTCAGCCTGCTCGACTAGCTTCACGTCTCCAGTGAGCCTGCTGCAGACTTGGAGTCGGTCGGTTCCACCGACCCGATGCTTGTCGATTCCGACACGGCATCGCTCGACGCCTACCCCTCCGACGTGGTGGTCTTCGACGATCCTCTCCCTCGAGCTGACAGTGGCAGCAGCGCTGTCACCGAAGTGTTGGTCATCAGCCACGTCGCCAACTCGGGCGAGAACACCCACGACGCCCTGCAAGCGGCGATGCACGTCCTATCCGTCCCCATCCCGGCCAACGCCGACGCCGAGACCCTGGAGGCACGCCGCCTCGCCCTCGTCGCGGAAGGCCAGAAGATAGCCTCCATGAGACGCCTCACCGAGGCCCACCAGCGCGAAGTCGACCGCGCCGCCTTCGGTACGCCGCCGCCTAGCGGGCCGAGCCGAGCCGGCTTCGTCCAGAAGCGCGGCGCGGCTATCGCCAGCATGCTGGGGGAAGATCGCCCCGTCTACGCCACCCCGCTCGAGAATCTGCGAGCCGCTCAGGTGGCCGCTGAAGAGCTAAATGGGCTGGGAGCCGACGTGCTCCCCTACATGACAAGGCGGATCCAACAGCTGATCGACGGGGCTGCAGAACGGCATGAAGCCGGCGCCCGCGCCGATAGTCATCCCCCGCGCCGAGAGCACGCCGCGATGTCCCGCTCGCCGACTGCGAGCGGCGCCTGCCAGAGAAAAGACGAGGATTCGGCTGCTAGCCGCAGCCGGACTCGTATCACCATCGAGCGCGACGCGGAAGGCCGCCCTCGAGCGGTCGAGCGCCAAGGAAATCTGCCTCCTCCCTCGCCTCGAAGGGAGAGACGTCTCACCCCGCCGCCCGTCACGCACCCGACTCTTGGTGACCGACTAGGCCGCCGAGAAGGAGTCGGCGAGAACGACGCCCGCCACCGGATCGACCGCCTTGCTCGATCCCTGGCGCTAGAAGAAGACGATGTCGGCCCGCCATGCTTTGGCCCCCGCATCCGCGACGAGCCCTTCCCCAAAGGGTTCTCGCTCCCCAGAGACACGCCCAAGTACAACGGCTCTGTGAAGCCAGAAGATTGGCTCATCGACTACTCCACTGCTGTCAGCATAGCCAATGGCAACCGACGCGTCGCCGTGAAATACGTCCCCCTCATGCTGCAAGGCACGGCACGCACCTAGCTCAACAGCCTCAAGCCCTACAGCATCAACAGCTGGCTGGACTTCACGGAAGTCTTCGTCCGCAACTTCACCAGCACATACAAGCGGCCTCCCAAGCCTCGCCAGCTCTCCCTATGCGTCCAAGGGCCCAACGACTCGACCCGCGACTACCTCACGCGATGGGCCGAGCTCCGCAACTCCTGCGAGGGGGTGCACGAGGTTCAGGCCATCGAGTACTTCACCGCCGGGTGCCGAGAGGGCTCCCTCCTCAAGCACCGACTCCTCTGCGACGAGCCGGCTACCCTCGACGAACTGCTGATCATCGCGGACAAGTACGCCACGGCCGACTCCTCGATGAAGACCGAGCTCCGAGTGGACGCCTCTGGGAAGGTGCTCGGTCCGGCTCCAAAGACGCCGGCTGGCGACTCCAATCGGCGCCCCTACCAGAACGATCACAAGCGCAAGGCCCCCATGCCGCCTTCCACCAGACGGCAGGTGGCCACAATTGAAGATGAGCAGCCCGAAGAGCGGCCCGCTCCCAAGAAGAAGGGTGGCAGGCCGGCTTGGCAGCCGACTTTCTCTTACGAGCAGTCTCTCGACGCCCCCTGCAAGTTCCACAGCGGCACGAAGCCGTCCAACCACACGACCCGAAAATGCCACTGGCTCACGCGAATCTCTAAGGGCGAGGGGTTGGTGCGGCCTCCGCCTCCCGGCCCGCCGCCTCCAGCCCCCCAGCAGCCGGCGGCTCGGCCGGCAGTCGGAGCCATTCAAGATGAGTTCCCTGAAGAGCACGCCGCCTACGTCGTCTTCACCAGCCAAGACGAAGACAAGCACAGTCGGCGCCGTCAGCATCAAGAGGTCAACGTAGTCGCCTCTAGCGCCCCCGAGTTCATGCACTGGTCAGAGAAGCCAATCCACTGGAGCCAGGCCGACCACCCAGAGGTGATGCCATCCCCTGGCTCCTATGCACTAGTCTTGGATGTCACCCTCGCGACGGAGAGGCGAGCCGCCCGATTCTCCCGTGTCCTGATAGATGGCGGAAGCAGTATCAATATACTGTACCGCGATACCATGGAGAAGCTGAACATCAAGGCGAAGCAGCTGATGCCAAGCCGAACCGTGTTCCATGGTATCGTCCCCGGCTTGTCTTGCTCCCCAATCGGCAAGATTAAGATGGATGTTCTCTTCGGAGACAAAGATCATTTTCGCCGAGAAGCGATCTGGTTCGAGGTAGTGGATCTGGAGAGCCCCTACCATGCTTTGCTTGGCCGACCTGCTCTGGCCAAGTTCATGGCTGTGCCCCACTACGCCTACCTGAAGATGAAGATGCCGAGCTCGAAGGGGATCATCACGGTAGCCGGCGATTACAAGAAGTCCATCGAGTGCGCTATGGCCAGTAGCCGGCTGGCCGAGTCCCTCGTAGTGGCAGAAGAGAAGAAGATGCTGGAGCGGGTTGTGGCCATGGCCGGCAAGCAGCCGGCCCTGTCCCCCAACCCCAAAGATTGTGATGCGCAGGGCTCCTTCCAGCTGGCCAAAGAGACAAAGAAGATACCTCTGGACCCGGAGAATCCGGAAAGGTTTGCTGTCATCGGGGCAAACCTGGACAGTAAATAGGAAGGCGAGCTCGTCGACTTCCTCCGTGAGAATCGAGACATTTTTGCATGGTCCCCAAAGGACATGCCGGGTGTCTCGAAGGATTTCGCCGAGCACAAATTACACGTCCGAGCCGACGCGAAGCCGGTCAAACAGCCCCTTCGCCGACTGTCAGAAGAGAAGCGAAGAATCGTAGGAGAAGAGATACCCCGGCTCCTCGCCGCTGGCTTTATTATGGAAGTGTTTTTTCCAGAGTGGCTTGCCAACCTAGTTCTGGTATTGAAGAAGAACAACAAGTGGCGCATGTGTATAGACTACACCAGCCTCAACAAGGCCTGCCCCAAGGATCCGTTTGCTTTGCCACGGATTGACCAAGTGATAGACTCCACAGCCGGATGTGAGCTATTGAGCTTTTTGGACGCCTACTCAGGGTACCATCAAATCAAGTTGGACCCAGCAGACCGCCTGAAGACTGCCTTCATCACACCATTCGGAGCTTTTTGTTACCTAACTATGACATTCGGCTTAAGGAATGCCGGTGCCACTTTTCAGCGTTGCATGCAGAAATGCCTCCTCAAGCAACTCGGCAGAAATGCCCATGTCTATGTAGACGACATTGTGGTGAAGACAGAGAAGCACGACACCCTGCTGGAAGACCTGAAAGAAACATTCGCCAACTTGCGCCGATTCCAAATCAAGCTCAACCCCGAGAAATGCGTGTTCGGGGTACCAGCCGGCCAGCTGCTAGGCTTCCTGGTCTCCGAACGCGGCATCGAGCGCAACCCTGTGAAGATCAAGGCCATCAAGAGGATGGAGATTCCCACCAAATTGCGAGATGTGCAGAAGTTCACCGGGTGCTTGGCCTCCCTAAACCGCTTTATCAGCCGGCTAGGAGAAAAGGCTCTCCCCCTGTACCGACTCATGAAGAAGTCCACTCACTTCGAGTGGAATGACCAAGCCGACCAAGCATTCCATGAGCTAAAGAAGATGCTGACCACCCCACCTGTCCTGGCGGCACCGACTGAGAAGGAGCCCATGCTCCTCTACATTGCCGCGACTAGCCGAGTGGTCAGTACAGTTGTCGTGGTCCAGCGCCCGGAAGAAGGCCGAGCCCAGCTAGTCCAGAGGCCGGTGTATTATCTAAGCGAAGTGCTATCCAGCTCAAATCAGAAGTACCCGCACTACCAGAAGATGTGCTATGGGGTGTACTTTGCCGCCAAGAAGCTGAAGCCTTACTTCCAAGAGCATCCCATCACGGTCGTGTGCACCACCCCGCTGGCCGAGATCATAGGCAGCCGGGATGCATCCGGCCGGGTGGCTAAATGGGCCATTGCGTTGGCACCATACACAATCTTCTACCAACCCCGCACCGCCATCAAGTCCCAAGCACTGGCCGACTTCCTCGTCGACTGGGCCGAGACCCAGTGCCTACCGCCGGCTCCCGACTCTACCCATTGGCGGATGCACTTCGACGGGTCCAAGATGCGCACTGGCTTGGGAGCTGGCATCGTCCTCACCTCTCCCAAAGGCGACAAACTCAGATACACGCTGCAAATCCACTTTGCCGCCTCCAACAACGTGGCCGAGTACGAGGCGCTCGTACATGGGCTCCAGATAGCCAAAGAGCTCGGCATACGCCGGATCCTGTGTTACGGCGACTCAGACTTGGTGGTCTAGCAGTCGTCAGGCGACTGGGACGCCAAGGACGCAAACATGGCGAGCTATCGATTCCTCGTCCAGCAGATCAGTGGGTACTTCGAAGGGTGCGAGTTCCTTCACGTGCCAAGGGCCGACAACGACCAAGCAGATGCCCTAGCACGGATCGGCTCCACCCGACAGGCTATACCGACCGGCGTCTCCCTCCAGCGCCTCCTCAAGCCATCCATCAAGCCGTCTCCAGAGTCGGACTCTATCTTCGTACCGCCTGTCCCCGATGCAGCCGGATCCGACTGGAGGAATCCCGCAGGCGGCACGGGGACTTTGACAACTGGTTCGCCGACTGCCGTAGTCGCACCCGGCCCGGGGACTTCAGCACCCGGCCCGGGGACTGCAGCAACGCATGAAGCGGTGGCCGACTCCAATTCCACGCCTCCCGACCCGCCCACCCGAGTCATGGTGGCCGCACTCACAGAAGAAGAAGTCATAGCTCCATCATGGGCCCAGCCCATCCTCAGATTCCTAGTCAGCAGAGAGCTGCCGGCTGATGAGATCTCAGCAAGACTAGTGCAACGACGAGCCGGAGCATATGCAATAATCAACAGAGAGCTTGTCAAGCGCAACGTCACTGGAGTCTTCCAGCGTTGTGTCGAGCCAGAAAAAGGAGTGGCAATCCTCAAGGATATCCATCAAGGCGAATGCGGCCACCACGCAGCCTCAAGATCACTTGTGGCCAAGGCTTTCCGCCATGGTTTCTTTTGGCCGACTGCTTTGGAAGATGCCAAAGAGATAGTCAAGAGCTGCAGAGGATGCCAAGTCTTCAGTTCCAAGCAACACCTGCCGGCTTCTGCACTAAAGACCATTCCCCTCACCTGGCCCTTTGCCGTCTGGGGACTGGACATGGTGGGCCCTTTCAAGACAGCCCGCGGCGGCTTGACACATCTACTTGTCGCCGTGGACAAGTTCACAAAGTGGATCGAAGCGAAGCCAATCAAGAAGCTGAACCGGCCGACTGCCGTAACATTCATCACCGACATCACTACTCGGTACGGCGTACCGCACAACATCATCACCGACAACGGCACAAACTTTGCCAAAGGAGCACTGGCACGTTTCTGCGCGACGCAGGGCATCCGACTGGACTTAGCGTCCGTTGCCCACCCGCAGTCAAACGGCCAGGTCGAGCAAGAAAATGGACTCATCCTCTCCGGCATCAAGCCCCGACTGGTTGTACCACTGGAGCGATCGGCCGGCTGCTGGCTCGATGAGCTGCCGGCTGTCCTCTGGAGTCTGTGTACTACCCCCAACAAGTCAACCGGCTTCACTCCGTTCTTCCTTGTATATCGTGCCGAGGCTCTCATCCCAACCGACATCGAGTTTGACTCGCCTCGGGTCACCATGTACACGGAGGCGGAGGCCAAGGAAGTAAGAGAAGACGGTGTCGACCTACTAGAAGAAGGCCGGCTGTTAGCACTCAGCCGGTCCGCCATCTACCAGCAAGGGTTGCGCCGCTACCACAACCACAAGGTCAAGCCAAGATCCTTCCAAGAGGGCGACCTTGTGCTTCGGCCGATCCAGCGAACAGCCGGCCAGCACAAGCTCTCGGCCCCTTGGGAAGGCCCCTTCGTCATCAGCAAGGCACTAGGCAACGACTCCTACTACTTGATCGACGCGCAAAAACCAAGAGCACGCAAGAGAGATGACTCCGGCAAGGAGTCGGAGCGACCATGGAACGCGAACCTCCTGAGAAGATTTTACAGTTGAAAGCAGTATGTATCATGCTACCCTTCTGTATTAAGTATGAAACAACAGGCTCCCCGAGAAGCACTCGGGGACTGCCTTTATTTATCTATGAGTGACGAGTGTCATATCCATGAATGTATTATTACATTTGATTTCTTGTCTGGCACCGGGTTCGACTAGTCGGCCCGGGGACTGGCCGCCTTGAGCTATATCAAAAGTCTACCTGAAGTCAGACAAGTAGTGTGCCGGCTCCCGAGTCCTCTCTTGTTGAAAGTCGCAGCTCAAAGAACTGACTGTCCGACTAGCAAGAGCCAAGGCAGAAAGGATGCCCACACGAAAAACGGCTAAGGACTAATGAACTTATATAGCGAAAAGACGGCCTCCAACCATGCATGTCGGCTGTCAGAACAGCCGACTGGCCGGCTTCCTAAACACTTAGCTCTAATCCAACAAAGCTAGAGTACTTGCCCTCCCAATTGGCCAAGCACTTCTCCAGCTAGGGAGGCGGCAACCAAGGGAGGGTGGCAAAGGAAACAGCAGAAGGATGAAAAGCAAAGAACGAGGAAAAGCCAAACGCATGCATAGTCATATATACATATAAAGCCCCCAACAGGCCGGCAATCGACATAGTTCGAATACACCCTCAGTGGGTGGAATTGTGTAAACTTAACAGAACATTGTTCCAAAAGTGACAAGACAGGAAAACAAAAGATAGTAGACTAGACAAAAGGCGCGGTGCGGGAGCCGGGTTGGTCGATGGAGATGGCGTCGCCGACTGAAGGAGTGGCCGGCGGGCGGGTCTTGGCTTGGTCACCACCGGTGGCAGGCGACGCACCCGTGCATGACGTGGTGCTGGAGGCGCGGTCAGGCTGAGGCTGGCCGGCCGCTCCACCATCCGGCCCGGCGTCTTCACCCTCCTCCTCCTCCTCCTCTTCGCCCTCGTTGCTGGAGTCGATCTCCTCCGCTGAGTCTTCACCGTCTGCCGGGTTCAGCCCGAACCACTCCTCCGGCTGGGCAACACCGTTGTCATCTACCTCAGGGGCGAAGGCGCTGGTGTCGGTGTAGTCGGCGATCGCCGAAGCCCACCGGATGATAGCCGGCCACGCCGGCTCCAGCTCCGTGTCGGCCTGCTGCCGCCAGGTAGCCAGCTGGTCCAGACTCAGGCCGGGATACCAGGCCTTGACGAACTCCAGCGCCCGCCTGGCGCCGGACCGAGCCGCCGAAGCCTTCCAGGCTTCAAAGCGGCCGACTGCCACCTCCAGCCAGTCGGCAGTCCGACTGGGGGTGCGGGGAACCACTTCGCCGGGCCAGAGGGCGGCCAATACTTGCGCCCCGACACGCTGAAGCCGGCGGAGCAGTCGGTGAGCCGGCTGGGGACGGGCCTGGATCGCCAAGAGCTGCTCCTCCAGCGAACGGCCAGCATTTGGTGCAATCTCGGCGCCAGCCTGCCTTCATGCTTGGCGGCGGGCCTCGATGATCTGGTTGGCGGCGGTAGAGTAGCCAGGGAAGTACTCTGTGCAAGAAACAAAGAGAGAATAGAAAACACCAAGTCAGAAAACGAGCCAAAAGCGGCAGACGGCAAGAAAGGACGAAGAGGTAGGCGGCTTACTGTCAACCAAATCTTCGATCTGGCTGTAGCCATTGATCAGAGTCTGCTTTTCTTCGGCCCAGCCAGCCGCCTCTATCTCGTACTCGGCCTGGAGGGCGGCTTCGCTGTCCTGCACCGCCTTCAGAGCTGCCTTGTGGCCCTCCTCCTGGTCGGCCAACCTCTTGGCCAGGCGGTCACGTTCCCGCACCAAGGCGGCAAACTCGGCTTCCTTGGCACGAAGGGCAGCCTGAGAACCTCCCAGCTGCGCCCTCAGGCTGGCGTTGGCCGCTGCAAGGACGGCAGAAAAAAGAAGAAGCAATAAGAGGAAGTCGTCAAGGAAGATCCGACCCGACTGCTCAGCAGTCGGCCCGAATCTCGGGGACTACACCCAGTGGGTGCGTTGACGCGCCCCCACGTGAGATAAAGGACGAAGCACTTACCCCGGCTCTCAGTTAGGTCGGCGGTTTTCTGGGTCAGCTCCCGAGCCTGGGAGTTGAAGGCAGCCGCGCGAAGATTGTGGTAGTCCTACAAGACAGGCAGAAGATCGAAGTAAGAACCAGAATAGCAAAGTTAAATCCACTAAGAAGTTCCAAGCCGCCTGCTCACCAGCCGACTCGGAACTCGGGGACTACACCCAGTGGGTGCGCTGACGCGCCCCCACGAAAGAAACCAAGATCAAGAAGAAGCAAGATAAGAAGACTAACCCGGATGGCCGCCCGCATTGCAAGGAATTCGTCGGTGTATCGCCTCAGCGCCGTAGCCTGGGCCTAGAGCCGGGTCCGGACGTCCTGCGCGGCCACGTTCATCACGGCCGTCCCTCCGCCCGGCGTCCACCCCGAGGTGGCGCTGGCCACCTCCACATCCTGGGCCGACGAGCTGGAGCCCGCGGCCGGCTGCGGCTCCGACGCAGCCTTCTGTGGCTCTGACGCAGCCTTCCCCGCGCGCCGGCTCGGCGGCATCCGGACCGCCAGCTCAGTCCACGCGGCCGGCTCGCCCCCCGCCGACTGCGCAGGCGGCAGATCAGGCCGGCCACCTTGAGCCGCCCCAGTCGGCGGGGTCGGTACCGCCGCCCTCTCCAGGATGATGACGTCGTCATCCCTCTTCAGCCCCGGCTGGTCATCGCCGGCTTCCTCTGGCGGGGGCTCTGGGGCCCCAGGCGCCGCGACGCGCAGTGGGGTGACCAGCAAGGCTTCATCCGCCATCGCTGCAGCCGCAGCCTCCGCTTGGGCCTTGGCCGCGGTGTCAGCGCGCGCCTTCGCCGCCTCCTCCTCCTGCGCCGCCTTGGCGGCAGCCGCCCTCAAAGCCTCCACCTCCCGCGCCTCCCGCGCGTTCCGCTCCGTCGCCGCCAGAAGATCGGCACGGGGGTCCACGCGGCGAGTGGTGCTCCCAGAACCTCCCGGCGACCCAACAACGGAGGCGGCAGTAGCCCGCTCGAGCGACAATGGAGCTCTGATTATTTGGAGGAAAAGACAAGGATTCAGGAACTACCAGAGAAAAGAAAAGAGAATGCACGAAGGAGTATGTACTTACGCCGACACCGTCTGCGGTTGCTTCACCGCCTTGCGGAAGCGGGCCGCCTTCACGGCCGCCTCCTCCCGCCTAGTCGCCGCTGCCCCGCCTCGGGGCTTCTTCGGCCGACTGCCGAACAAACCCGGCGCAGCACGACGCTTTTGCCCGCCGCCCCGAGCAGGCGGCGCAGCAGAGGAACCCGCGCCGTGGCCAGACGCCGGCTGATGGCGTGGGACGACTTCAGCCTCGTCGTCGTCCGGCCAGTCGTCGAAGCTGACTCCATGCTCGGAGCCGCCTGCTTCGCCGCCGGCTTGGCCACCACCCGCCTCGGTGTTGTCGTCCATAGCAGCCGCCCCCAAGTCAGGGTCCTCCAGATCGTGCTCCGTCCGGTCAGGGACGAATTGGCGCTCCGCGTCCGACCCGCCTGCAGGCCGAAGAAGAGGGCTCTGTCGAGGCAAGCCGACTAGTCAGAGTCGGCCAAAAGGAACTCGGCGACAAAACTGAGAGAGGAAGAAAAGACAAGGAGAACATACCGTGGGCGGCGGATTGGCTCGGCAATATGGCTCCTTGCCGAACTGCCACTCTGCAGAGAGTTTGCAGTTCGCAAGGTAGTTCACAATATAGGCCACCTCGTCGTGCGGCATGTCTTTGGTACACATCCGGCTCGGATCGAGCTGGCCACTCATCTGACAGATCAGATGAGGGCGGCTCTAGAGCGGTAGTACTCGGCGCGTGACGAAGGCGGCCAGCAGGTCGGGCCCCAACAAACCCTCCGACTGGATCATCGCTCGCACTCGGGCGACGGCTGCGGTTCCAGCCGGCGTCAGCGTCACGGCCCGTAGGACCACTGGGGCCGCCTGCCCGCCGGTGGGCCGGCTACGTAAGCCGGCAGGTTGACGTAGTCGCCCTGCGGGGCGACGTTCTTCACGTAGAAGTATGACTTTTGCCATAGCTTCACCGACTAGATCAGCATGATGACGGGGAAGGGGTTGTCGGCAGCCACCCTCCGCATCGCGATGAAGGCGCCACTCTGAGCCGGCACGCCTTGCATGCGCGTGCCCAGCTTGGACTGGAAGAACTCCCCCCAGAGCTCGAGGGTAGGGAGGACGCCGAGGTAGCCTTCGCACAAGGTGACGAAGGCGGACAGCAGCACCACCGTGTTCAGGGGAAGGTGGTGCGGCTGGAGTTGGTAGAACTCGAGCCAAGAGCCGAAGAAGGCGCTCACGGGCAGGCCGATGCTGCGCAAGAAATGCGAGCGGAAGACTACCCGCTCACCTTCCTGCGGCTCCGGCGTAATCTCCTTCGCTGGCGCGAGACGGACCTCCACCTTGTCCGCGCCGGGCAGCCGCCGCGTCTTGCGGAGGAACTCGACGTGATCCACATGGACGTTGGAGCCATCCCAATCCCCGCCGTACTACATCATGGCGTGGGCTGGCGAGAACGAGCGCGGCGGCGGAGGAGCGAGTGGTGGAACGGCGCGGCTGCGAGGCGCTGTTGCAAGAAAGGGCAGGAGGAAGAAGATGGTGGAAAGAGCAGCGTGCGAGAGCCTGCCGCTCTCCCCCTCCCCCTACTTATAGCTTCGCAAGGTGAAGCCGGGGAGGCAGGGCGTGGGGTGAGACGTGGGATTAACTGCACCCACTCCCCCCACGCCTCGCGATTATTACGCCCTAAAAGCGTGCCGAAACCGCCGCAGGAAGACGTGCGGGCGGCTTCGGGCCGCAGAGAATCCACGCCTGGGCCCGGGCGTGGGCGTGGCGGGCCCCCGCCCTGCGGCGACGTCCCGTCACGCGCGTGGGCTGGCAGGCTTTTTAGCCAAGAGAGGCCACATGGTTCGCAGGCGGCAAGTGGCCGGCCCGCGGCCCGGTGCACGCGCTGGCGAGCTCCCGCCCTCCGACTCCAAAAGTTTTGGCCGAGACGGCGCGCCCAGCCAAAGACGGCTCCCAGCTGCCGGCTCGTCAAGATAGGAAGCTGACCGAGCTTCTCGACTCCCACCCAACCTCGAGGCTCAATCAGCTTCGGGGACTACTGTCGGAGTAAATGGCCACGGCTAGCCTAACCGACTGCCCCTGGCTCTTCAAAAATTATCAGGCCATTTGGGCCTTCAAGCATTCAAGCATTGGGCCGCCTTCCCCGGTCAGCTACCTCTGAAGCCGACTCTCAGAAGGCGACCCAGCCTCAGCAACCTCCCCTCTAGATAACCACGGGATGGCTGACTCCAAGAAGCCAGCCATAGAGGATGCCGACTCCCCAAAGCCGGCCATGAAGAACGCCGACTCCCCAGAGTCGGCCACGAAGAGCGCCGACTCCCAAAAGCCGGCCAAGACCGCACCCACCAAAACTACACCCACATAATGGTGACAAGACGGGGTGTGGCCACAGTGCGGGCCACTACCCCCGAAGCCCGAGGCAGGCATGGCCACAGGACGCCGTACGGGTCAGCCATCTCCCATCCGGCTCGGCACGGTAGCCATGCTGGCCTCAACGACATCCATGACAGACGCCAGTACAGCCCACGGGCGGCGGGCCCCTTTAGCCAGAGAGAGGCGCGAAGGCGGCCCGGCCTCCCCCAATCGGCCAAGGGCGTAGCCGGCCCCCAGAAGCCGGCTACCCCTCTCCCTCGAAGCATGTGCCAAATTAAGGAGACAAGACGACGTAAGGCTACTGTGAGAGCCCTCGAGGCGGCAAACTGTAGCCACGCTTACCTCGACGAAGCCCTCGTCATCAGGGACGAGGCTACAGTAAGCAGACGCCGACAAGACCCCTAGGCAGTGGGGCCGGCCTGTCGACCAAGAGGCCGGCAGCCGGCGGGACCCACCAGTCGGCGGGCCCCAACGGCCGGTGGAGAAGCCGGCGAGCGCAGACACTGACGACTGGGACCCGCGCCCAGCCGGATTACAATTGTACCCCCGGGGGGTAGGCCTATATAAACCCCCCGGGGCACCCATGCAAAGGGTTGGCTTCTTAGAGTTACACACACACCATAGAGAGAGGGAAGCAAGAGCTAGCCTTGCTCTTCTTCTCCCTTGAACCCGACAGCTCAAGGAGCATTTGTAGCTACTCGTTCTGATTTAGTGATCATGCGGAGACCCCGCAGAGCAGGACTAAGGGTGTTATCTCCACGGAGAGCCCCGAACCTGGGTAAGATTCGCCGGCGTGCATGTCTTCGCCTCATCCCGTTTCGGGCACCGGCGACGTCTTACTGGCACCCACCATGATAAGCCACCCGTTGGCATATGTCGCACCTACCACCCGACAGTCTTGGTGACCTGCACATCGCTGATGACTGGGGAACACAACATAGGGAGGGCGCTAGCGGTGGCTGCGCACTTGAGCTGATCCGCCGAGTTGAAAGTGATGGCGCATTGGGACCACTTGAGCGGGCGCGTGGCCTCGAGCTTGGGGAGCACCGCGTTCACCTCGCGAGCGAACTGTTTGAAGATGCGCTGAGAGGCTGGGGCTTGGGCGCCGCCCAAAATGCAGGCGATTGCACGCGGCTCCTGGAAGCCCCCAGCCCCCTCGTCCTGGTGGTGATCGTCGTTCCTCATTGGTGGCGGCAGCAGGGGAAGACCGGTGTTGCCCTGGGGGCGATCCTCACAAGGCGGGTCCCTCTAGGCGCCCTCGCGAGGTTGGTCCTGCCAACGGTCCTCACGAGGCCGGTCCCGCCACTCCTGGCGCGGGCCACGGTCGTCCCAGCGTCCGCCTCCTCGTCCTCCTCCACGGCCGTAGC
This sequence comes from Triticum aestivum, assembly GCF_018294505.1. NCBI lineage: Eukaryota > Viridiplantae > Streptophyta > Magnoliopsida > Poales > Poaceae > Triticum > Triticum aestivum. The sequence continues at coordinate 147,117,328 of NC_057799.1, read as the reverse complement.
CCCGGTAGTTGCGCTCGGGGCGTCGACCGCAGCATCCTTCCCGTATAGCTCTAAGCTCTTGACAGTCGCTGGTGTTGTGGGTGTTCAGGTTGTGGAAGGCGCAGGACGGTCGGCCGTTCTTGGATGACTCGGGCTGATCTCTGCCCCGCTTGGTGTCGGGCTCCGCTGCGAGCACCACCGCCTCCTTGCACTTCACATCCTTGGCCTTGGCCTTCTTCTCCTCCGCTCCTCCAGCTGGCTGCTCGAGGAGAGAAAGGCGCCCCTCCTCAGCTCTTGCGAACTTGGTCGCCAGGTTGAACAGCTCCTGAGATGTGCAGAGCTCCTCGTGGACAGCGAGCTCTTCCTTCATCTTGATGTCGTGGACGCCGTCAGAAAACGCGCAGATGATGGCCTCATCCGTGACCTTGGGGATCTTGAGGCGGGTGTTGTTGAAGCGCTGGATGTACTTCTGGAGGGTCTCTCCTGGTTGCTGCTTGATGCGGCATAGATCACCCGCGGCCGTGGGCGGTCGCGAGTGCCCTAGAAGTTGGCGACGAAGCGGTCGCGCATCTCGTCCCAAGAGGAGATCGAGCCGTGCTGTAGGTTCAGGAGCCAGGAGCAGGCTCCATCCTTGAGAGCCATGGGAAACCAGTTTGCCATGACTTTCTCGTCGTTGTTGGCCGCTTCAATGCCCAGCTCATAGAGCTGCAGGAACTCCGCGGGGTCGGCGGTGCCGTCATAGCGAGGAGGCAAGTCTGGCTTGAACTTGCTTGGCCAGGCGACGCTACACAGCTCGGGGGTGAAGGCGCGGCAGCCGGCCGTGGTTGCCGGGGCCCGCTTCAGAGGTGGGGCTTGGTCTTGACGAGGTCCGCGCTGCGCCGCTGCGGGCGGCGCGCGGTTTTGACGAGGTGGCGCGAGGAGCGCAGGTGAAGCTTCTCGCGGCCGCGGAATTTCTTGGCAGCTTCTCTGTTCGCGCGCGGGCGCCGGGCGCGGCGGATCACGCCGCGGAGCTGCGCGCCTTGGTGCCAAGGCGCCGTCTTGGGCCAGAGGTGGTGGAGGCACACCATGAGCCTCGTCGCCCGTGGCTGGTTGAGGGGGAGGTAGAGAGAGGGATGACACCGGGGAGCCCCCTGCGGCGCGGACGAGCTCGGCGACGCGGTCGAGCCATTCCTCATAGAGGTCGTCGATGGGGCGGTAATGCAGTAGTTCGTTCGCCGCGAGGAGCGCGGCCCGTGCCTCCATGGGAGTGCGGCGCATGTGAGATGAAGAACCGGCAGGGGTCAGTGATGGAGTAGCGGTGCGGCCGTCCTGCTGCACCGAAGGATGGAGCTAGGACGCCTGCTGCTCGTTCCCCGCCAGGCCGGTTGCAGCGTTGGCGGCGGGAGACGGAGAATGACGAGGTGGCCCGCCAACGGGAGCCGTCTGAGCGACGCGGGCGGTGAGGGCAGCCCAACACTCAGCTCGAGCACGGCGAGCGTCCGCCATGGAGACGACGGAGCCACGAACTAATAGAAGGGAAGCTACGGCACAGCCCTACCTGGCGCCCCAAATGTCGGATGTGGGGTTCCGGCAAACCCTTAAGGTTCGAACACTGGGGTGCGCGCGAAGTCTTTCCCTCCTTCTGATCTACGCCCTAGCTAGCTAAGATCTCGCGGACGAACTCGACGAACTCGCAACACAGAAAGACACGAGGTTTATACTGGTTTGGGCCACCGTTGTGGTGTAATACCCTACTCCAGTGTGGTGGTGGTGGATTGCCTCTAGGGCTGATGATGAACAGTACAAGGGAAGAACAGCCTCCTAAGGTTGAGGTGTTCTTGTGGCTAGGCTTTCGATTGGGTTGGATCAAGCTAAGGTCCGATCCCCCTACTATGTTGGCTAGCTCTACTTATATAGGCCCTGGTCCTCTTCCCAAATATCGAGCGGGAAGGGAGCCAACAACGGCGGGCAAATTTGAAGGGGGACAACTAGTACGAGCTATCCTAATAAAAGTGGTCTTCGCCTGCGAAAAGCTCTGGTGGTGACGCTGCCTTGGGCTCCACGATGACCTCCGTCTTGCCGTCCTCCTGGTCTTGGTCTCGTTGCACCAATATAGCAACCTTTGCCTGATGCCTCGGTACTCTTCGCCTGTGCTGGCCTCCTTAGCACCAAAGAGGAAATAAGGACGTTGCGCGCGCTGGCGCCCGCCTGGCGCCCGCCTAGTGTCGTTCGTCATGGCTCACGTCATGAGGGCCTCGTGAGGTTTTGCCCCGCCTTGATATCTCCGCTCCTCGTCAGCCTGCCTGGCTAGGCTACTCAAGAGGAGGTCATGCGTCGTCCGCCTCGCGAGGCTTGGACCCTCGTGAGGGTCTTGGATGCCTTGTTGATGAAGATGGGCCGTACGGCCTACTGCTTAGCCACGCTGTGGGTCGCAGGCAGGCAAGTCTGGGGACCCCCGTTCCCAGAACGCTGACAGATGACCAGGAACATGGAGCTTGAAGAGGAACTCTGGTCTACACGCGATGGATATGAGGAGGAAATTGTAGTATTACTGGAGAAGAATGAAGACCTGAAGAAGAAGGTAGGAGTATTCATGGGAGACCCCGCGCTAGGAGATGACGACCATCCCGAGGACTACATCATCATCGACGACACTGACTCCGACCCCGACAGTAGTGATTATGAGTACGAAGCCGAAGCTGGAGCAGACATCATGGAGTCTTCCACCGATCAAAATTTCTAGTCGACCACCATATTATTAGTAGTTTTCCTCCATGTATATAATAATAGTCCGAGTATTTGGTAATGGTAGTTAGATCATTTGTATGCCCTTGTTTGAATTGAGTGGTGTGATATGAATATGTTTGTCTCATGTGCATATGGATAGTGCTTTCTCCTTAGACCTCACTCTATTCTAATCTCTCCCCTCTAAACCCATCAGATACCTCCGAGACGTGACCCCGGATTTGTCTTCCCACCGGAGCTCACTCAGTTGATCCAACAGCAGAATGCCTTGATGCAGCTACTAGTTCAGAACCAAGGCAACAACAACAACAACAACCCACCCCCACCACCTCCAGTTGACAACTTAGCCCGTTTTCTGAGGTTGAATCCGCCGGTGTTTTCCAGTAGCACCAAGCCGATAGTTGCTGATGACTGGCTCCGCGGGATTGGAAGGGAGCTGACCACCGCAGGTTGCACAGATGCTGAGAAGGTGCACTTTTCCGCACACCAACTGGATGGACCCGCAGCCTCATGGTGGGAGAACTACACCACCACTTTCCCCATAGCCAATGTCACTTGGGATCAGCACATGTCTCAGCCGGAGCAATGTGTATGAAGAAGCGTGAATTTCGCAACTTACGCCAAGGGAATCGTACTGTGGGGCAGTACGTGGATGAGTTCAGTAAGTTAGCTCGGTATGCCCCAGATGATGTGGCCACAGATGCCGCGAAGCAGGAGAAGTTTATGGAAGAACTAAATGATGAGCTGAGTATGCAGTTGATGGTGGCAACATTTGCCAACTACCAGGAGTTGGTAGACAGAACTCTTATGATTGAAGGCAAGCAGCAACAGATAGAGAGCCGCAAAAGGAAGTATGGACAGGGGAAGTATAATTCTGGAGCTCAGCAGAAGCATCGCTTTACCGCGAACACGGGAGGACACACCCACAATAACCATGGAGGCCACACTCACAATGGAGGAAGTTCACATAACCACAGTGGCCCCAAGAATGGAAATGGAAATAGAGCAAGCAGCAACCAGAACCGTTCCAACCCAGCAACACCCGCTAAGAAGGATCTGAGTCATGTCACCTGTTACAAGGGCGGGAAGACTGGGCACTACGCCAACGATTGTTCTGAGTTGAAGAATGGCAATTGAAATGGAAGCTTTGGGAAGAAGCCCAATCCCTTCACCAAAGATCAGGTGAACCACACCAACATGGAGGAGGTTGAAGATCAGCCTGACGTAGTGATTGGTAAGTTTTTGGTTAAGTCATACCGTTCTTGTTCTTTTTGACACTGGTGCATCGCATTCATACATATCAAGGGGATTTGTGGACAAGTTTAAGTTGCCAACCTTAGCCCTTAGGTCACCCATGTTAGTAAGTTCACCAGGAGTGGAGTATATGGCCAGCCGATGGTGTGACAGGTTACCTTTGACCATTGGTAGCCATGTTTTTCCCTCAGATCTCATAATTTTGGAATCACAAGGATTGGATATAATACTAGGCATGGATTGGTTATCGAAGTACAGAGGTAATATCGATTGTGCGAGTAAGTCGATACTTCTCACCACCCCGGAGGGAAAGGGTATCAGGTATGTATCCAGGCACGCGCCCAGGAGGACTCAAGTAAATTCCCTCTCAAGAGTTGTTCAGGAGGAAGTGCCTGTAGTGAAGGAATACCCGGTTGTATTTCCAGAGGAATTACCAGGCATGCCACCGGATCGAGATATAGAGTTTTTGATAGAGTTGTTGCCAGGCACCGGACCAATATCAAAGAGGCCATATCGGATGCCAGCAAACGATCTAGAGGAAATTAAGAAGCAGATTAAGGAGTTATTGGAGAAAGTTTACATTCGACCAAGTTCATCACCGTGGGGAGCCCTAGTGCTCTTAGTCGAGAAGAAGGATGGATCTTTGAGAATGGTTGTTGATTATCGTGCATTGAATGAAGTAACGATCAAGAACAAGTACCCACTACCGATGATCAACGATTTGTTTGGCCAGCTGCAAGGAGCTAAAGTATTTTCCAAGATCGATCTGCGATCAGGATACCACCAGCTGAAGATCCGAGAACAAGATATACCTAAGACAGCTTTCACCACAAGGTACGTGTTGTATGAGTACACGGTCATGTAATTTGGATTAACTAATGCCCCCGCCTATTTCATGAGTATGATGAATAAGGTGTTCATGGAGTTCTTGGATAAGTTCGTTGTGGTGTTCATTGATGATATTTTGGTATACTCAAAGAATGAAGAGGAGCACAAGGAGCATTTGCGTTTAGTTCTCGAGAAGCTCAAGGCACATCAGCTATTTGCCAAGTTCAGCAAATGTGAGTTTTGGTTGAAGGAAGTTGGGTTCTTTGGACATGTTATATCAGGAGAAGGTATAGCAGTAGACCCTACCAGGTTCAGTCGGTCACTGAGTGGTTGGCACCCACCTCAGTTGGAGAGATCCACAGTTTTCTTGGATTCGCATGATATTATCGGAGATTCATTGAGAATTTTTCCAAGATCGCGAAACCCATGACAGAGTTGTTGAAGAAGGACACTGAGTTCAAATGGGCCAAAGATTGTGAAGCCAGTTTTCAGGAGTTGAAGAAACATTTGGTTACAGCCCCAGTGCTGATTCTTCCGGATATACGCAAGGATTTCCAAGTGTATTGCGACGCTTCTCGCTTAGGACTTGGAGGAGTACTTATGCAGGACGGAAGAGTTGTTTCATATGCTTCACGTCAACTTCGACCGCATGAGTTGAATTATGCCACGCATGATTTGGAGTTAGTAGCCGTAGTGCATGCGCTCAAGACCAGGAGACATTTTCTTATTGGAAACCGTTGTGATGTGTACACGGATCATAAGAGTTTGAAGTACATTTTCACCTAGAAGGAGCTAAATCTCAGGCAGAGGAGATGGTTGGAGCTTATAAAGGATTATGATATGAAGTTGCATTATCATCCAGGAAAGGCTAATGTCGTAGCAGACGCTTTGAGCCGGAAGAGTTATGTCAATACCCTCGTAAGCGGAGGATTACCGCAGGAGTTAGTTGATGATCTCAAGGAACATCGTTTGGAGATAGTTCCAAGAGGTTTTGTTGCAGCAATGGAGGTTCAGTCCACATTATTGGGAAACATTCGAGAAGCTCAGAAGGATGACAAAGAAATTGCTGAGATAAAGGAGAAGATGAGCAAAGGAAAAGCCAAGGGTTTTCGCGAGGATGAGCACGAAACCTTGTGGTTTGAGGACCGTATATATGTACCCAATAATGCAGAGATCAGGAAGATAATACTTCAGGAGGCCCATGATTCGCCATAGTGGATACATCCCGGAAACACCAAGATGTATTTGGATTTAAAGGAGCGTTTCTGGTGGACATGTATGAAGAAGGATATTGCCGAGTATGTAGCTGTATGTGATGTATGTCAGAGAGTGAAGGCAGAACATCAGAAGCCAGCAGGATTATTACAGCCTATGCTGATACCCGAATGGAAGTGGGACAAGCTTGGCATGGATTTCATCACTGGATTACCCAGGACCGGATCAGGATATGATTCTATCTGGGTAGTAGTTGATCGCTTCACCAAGGTGGCTCACTTTATCCTAGTGAAAACCATGTATACAAGCGCGAAGTTGGCCAAGATATATATGACCAGGATCGTATGTCTGCATGGAGTTCCGAGGACCATCGTATCAGACAGAGGGACACAATTTACCTCAAAGTTTTGGAATCAACTACACCAGACTTTGGGTACTAGGCTAGAGTTCAGTACAGCCTTTCATCCGCAGACAGATGTACAAACCGAGAGAGTCAATCAGATTCTGGAGGACATGCTAGGAGCCTGTGCGCTAGATTATGGATCTAGTTGGGATGATAATTTGCCCTACGCAGAGTTCTCATACAACAACAGTTATCAAGCTAGTTTGAAGATGGCACCTTTCGAAGCTCTGTATGGAAGAAGGTGCAGGACACCGTTAATGTGGGATGAAGTTGGAGACCATCAGTTATTTGGACCATATTTAATTAAGGACTCTGAAGAGAAGGTCAAGTTAATTCGAGACAGACTGAAGGTAGCTCAGTCCAGGTAGAAGAGTTTTGCGGATACAAAACGCAAGGAGGTAGTCTATGAAATAGGAGATAGAGCATATCTTCATGTGTCACCAGTGTGAGGAGTTAAATGATTTGGAGTTAAGGGAAAGTTAGCCTCGAGATTTGTAGGACCATATCGAGTTTTGGAGCGTATGGGAGAAGTGGCCTACAAGTTGGAGTTACCCGAAGGACTGTCAGGAGTTCATGATGTGTTTCACGTTTCCCAGTTGATGAAGTGCCATGCAGAGATGGACGATATTCCTCTGAGAGATACAGTGCCCCTGGAAGCAATTCAGTTGGATAGTGATCTGACCTACGAGGAAAAACCCGTCAACATTCTCGAGTTTGCCAGCCGAGTTACACGCAGCAAAGTTATCAAGTTTTGCAAAGTTCAGTGGAGCCACCATGCCGAGGATGAAGCCACCTGGGAACGAGAAGAAGACCTACGGAAAGACCACCCACACCTATTTTCTAGCCAACCCAAATCTCGAGGGCGAGATTCATCTTAAGGGGGGTAGGTTTGTAACATCCCAATTTTCAATTTGGATGTTATACATAGGTCATCATATGCATATCATATTTTATCTGCATTTTGGTTGTGAACCTAGAAATCTTAAGCAACTCAAGGACCCAAGGAGAGAGTTGGAGATTTCATAAATTTTCATATTTCAATTTTTCTTCAAATTTGAAAAGAGGATCAATTCGGTTTTAATATTTTTCTCTCCGAATATTTCTAGTACTAAAATAAAAGAGAGAAGATAATATGACTTCTTCAAAGAGAGAAGAATATTGGAGGAATTTTTTTAAATCAAATAAATTTTTTATTTGGATTCTACTTGAATTAGAAAAATATGCATTTTTGAAAATTGCATCTTAGGCCAGTAAAATGTTCACTTTGTTCTAAATATTTTATTTAGACCGTGAAAATTGTTTTTTGGCATTTTTAGAATTTTTTTATATTTTATTAGAATTTTACTTCGGCGGAATTTCACAAAAAAAGAAAAAAATATTTTCGGGCCGACCGAACTGGGCCGCCGCCTCCGCCACCCTCCCGCGCGAGGAGTCCACGCCGCAGCCGCCGGACGAATCTGTCAGTGTACAAAAAGAGGGGTGCGTTTTTGTACCCCTATACCTGTGCACGGGCAGTCGGAGCCGCGCCTACGGTCACGCCAAGCAGAACAGGGGAGGTGAGCCAAGGTAAGACCAAAGCCCAAGATAATAAGAGCAACGCCAAGGCCAAGACCACAAAGAGCAAAGGGACGAAGCAGGTTCCCCCGGCAAGACCCTTGCCGGGTCAGCCTCAGCAGCCCCGGCAAGATCATTGCCAGGACAGCTCGCCCCACACCAACAGAGCGAGCCACCCTTGAGCCCACGGTCCCCAACGCCATCATCCATGTTGGGCCAGGGCTCGGGAGGCACCTCCGTGGTGGCATGCAGATCTTTGTGAAGACATATTCAAGATCAGATGAGGATTAGAAGACGATGATCCTCGGCAAGATCCTTGCCGAGGAAGACCACCAGACCCCAGGCAAGGCCCTTGCCGGGGACGACAGCGCGCCATGGCAAGACCCTTGCCGGGCCACACGGCAAGACCCTTGCTGGGCCACCCGGCAAGGCCCTCACCAAGGACGCCAGCAGGGCCACCACCAGGCCCACGCCAACCAAACTTCCACCGCCGTTCACATGCAGCTGCCAGCCCAACCAGCTGGGCGGGCACCTGCGTGGCAACATGCAGCTCCCAGGCCAACTCATCGAGCACCAGCGTGGCGGCATGCAGATCTTCGTGAAGGCTCCGCCACTGCGCCACCTCAGCTGCCTGCCTGCCTACATGGCACCACACGCCTCACTGGCCAGGGCGCGTGTCAAAGCGAGGAGGAGCGCCAACGGACGGGACGGGCCTCACCCCCGTCCCCAATAAAGCAAGGGGAGACCTAAGCTACGCATTAAATGCGTCTTGTCCTGTAATACGAGCGATAAGCTCAGGGCACTGTACACCTTTCCACCTTCTGTGTGCCACTGTGGCAGCCCCTTTTGACTATAAAAGGAGGCCCATGGCATACTGGAGAAGGATTCAACTCTTTCGAACCACGCACTGACCACAGCTAGTTTGAGAGCTCAAGAACTCTTTGAAATACACCCACCAAAGCAGGACTAGGGTTTTACGCATCCTCGCGGCCCGAACCTGGGTAAACGATCCTTGTGCTGGCTACTAACCCTGCTCTTCTCGCAACCCCGCGCCCCGGCAACCATAGTAGGGATTCTTGTGATCCCATAGGTGTCGTTCCACACCGACACCACCTCACCTGACAGAGGTGCAGGGCGCGGTCGTCAGCAAGGCTGGGGAGCTCTCCGAGGCCAACAACTCCATCAAAGACCTCAAGCTGAAGCTGGAGGCTCTCGAGAAGGTGCTGTCGGAGGCCAAAACCCGAGAGGGGACCCTGGCCAAGGAGCTGGAGGCCGAGAAGCAGTTGCGGAAGAACGAGGGCCTCAACTTCGCGGATCACGTGGAGGGCGAGAACCGTTGGCTCGATCGCCTCGTCACCGTGTCCAACCAGGCCACCGCGCAGCTGGCCATCATGGGGATGTCGGACGTGAGGTATGTCCCGGAGCAGAGCGTGAGCACCAATTGCAGCCTGACCATGTTCTTTGAGAAGGTCGTCAGCGCTCTGGAGCGGCTCCACACCAACCGGGCGGCCTCACTGGCCGACGAGTCCCGGAGGCTTTGCCAGGGTGCCATGACCAAGGTTCTCACCAAGGTGGCGCACTGGTACCCCGACCTCGACTTCCCCGAGCACTATGACCTCTGCCCCGGCCCTGCCCACGGCCTCGCCCCTCCCCCTTCCCCTCGCGGCCGGCTCCACCACCGCGGGCTCAGGAGGAGGAGGGACGCGCTGTCGAGCGGCGACCCTCGCCACCAGCGTCGAGGGACCAGGATTCCCCTTCTCCATGGCGAGTGGAAGGAAGAAGCAAAAGCGAGAGGAGATAGATGACGGAAGAGTGCGGGACGCCGCCCCCCCTTCCCCGCCAATGATGCCTTTTCCAATGGAAGGCCATGTTGGAGACCAGCCCCGTGAGTTCTTCATCAGGATGCGCCGGCCTTCGAGTCTCTTCCTTGGTTAGGGTTGATAGTGCTTAGCTGCGACTAACCCCTAGCTTAGAGGTCGAGTGCGCGTCTATCTGTTTTCTCTTCTATCCTCCTTTGGTTCGCAGGGCACATGAGCACTTCTGCCGAGCTACTTGGAAGAAAGGAAACGGATCGGCGTCCCGACCCCGGCAAACCAGAGTTGCCGGGGGCTGCAAGCACAAGGGTCCAACCACGGCAAGATGAGATTGCTGGGGGCTGCAGATCCAGATAAGTCTTTCATCCTCTGTCATGCATTTCGGAACGGAACTGGGGCATGTGAAACCTCGTTTTTATCTCTTGGCTGCCATGCTCCCCTTTTTCCTATACCTAAGGATTATTTCCTGGGTCCGGATTTGGTTGTACCAGTGGCGGCAAGGAGGTAGAACGAGGAGCCTAAAGCCCACTTCATCCCTGCCTCCGCCAAGAGCGCGATAATGGTCGAGTGGAGTGGGGGGACGGCAAGGCCTGTTGCCGGCCGAAAAACATTTATCTTAAATAATAACAAGGATTCGCTCCTTGTCGCGGGGTCTACCCACGAACGAAAAACTTGGCAAGCATCCCTTTTTCATTAAAAACATCCCATACAGGTACAGTTCATATGGAATGAAAAACATGAGCAAGGGGATTACGAGTTCTGAATTTAACAAAGGCCCGCAGGCTTACAAACTAAAGAAGAGAGATAAGATGCCCGTGATCCCTTTCTTGTCCCTCTCCTCAGGAGGTAGGTCAAGGAGGCAAGAGAGCAAAATGGGCGCCTAGGCGAGCTACGAGCAGCAGAAAGCACCAAGAGAACACCTCGGTGACCGCCCAGGGGCGGGCTGGTGATGACGGTACCGGGAAAGGAGCTGGAAGACGAGGCGGCAGGACCGGCAATACGCGACCAAGGCGTCGGTGCCCGCATACTCCGAGTTGACGGCCTTGCCTCCCACCCTCTTCCTCTTCCGCAGCCTCCCGACGCCAGCCGCCCAAGGAGACGGCCCCGAGAAGTTCAAGGAGCTGACACCGCCCTCGGCAAAACTCTGCCGGTGGAGCGGCCAGGTGCAGATGTTGCTGCTGCCGCACCCGCCCGGGCGCGGGGCGTCCAACGACTAGTCGGACTCGTCCCTGCCGTCAGCCCCACTGTCCTCCTCATCACTTTCGCCCGAGGAAGAGCTTCCATCGTCGGAATCTCCATCGGAGGAGCTCTCCACGCAGCACTTCAAGCGAGTACCGAAGTCGCCGAAGACCTTGACGGAGAGCAGGCCGTCCTCCATTAATTTGAAGTAGAGGACGAGCCCCGCCGTCAGGCTGTGGATACGAGCGAACGTCTTCCACCCACGACGGAGGTACATGACCCGAGGAGTCGGGAAGTCAATGTCGACCCGCGTGCCCCGATTCCCACAACCCCTCATGTCCAATCTGAGGAATTGGGGCGGGTCACGCTCCATCTCCCGAGCGAACGGGGCGGGAAGACGAAGACGGCGATGCGGAGGCTGGCGCAGCCTGATGAAGAACTCACGGGGCTGGTCTCCAACATGGCCTTCCATTGGAAAAGGCATCATTGGCGGGGGCGAAGCTGGCGCGCCGCCCCGTCCTCCTCTTCCCCGAGCACTACGACCTCTGCCCCGGCCCCGCCCACGGCCTCGCCCCCTCCCCCTTCCCCTCGCGACCGGCTCCACCACCGCGGGCTCGGGAGGAGGAGGGACGCGCTGTCGAGCGGCGACCCTCGCCGCCACCGTCGAGGGACCAGGATTCCCCTTCTCCATGGCGAGTGGAAGGAAGAAGCAGAAGCGAGAGGAGATAGATGACGGAAGAGTGTGGGATGCCGTCCCCCCTTCCCCCTCTTTATAAGGAGGCGGGAACAGGGCTCGGCCGCCCCGCTCGGCCAATCCAGCCACCAGAGGCGCAGGGAATCAGGACCGACCCACTGCCCCAACCAGCGACGGCCCGGTTTCCCGCCTCCACCGCTTGCAACCCTAGGTGCATGGAGGACGCGTGGCGGACGCGCAGAAACCGAGGGGACAGGCGAAGCGACCTCTCCCCACCCCGTCATCGTGGGGAGTGGACGCCTTGAAGACCGCGCCCCGGCCCCGTTCAGTAAATGAGCCGCGCTTCCACGCCTCCCTCTTTTTACGGGGAAAGCAAGAGGTGCCTCTTTCCTGCGATGTGACGCATGCGTGTGGAAACTGCCCCACGCATGCCGCCCACATCACGCACACCCCTCCACGCCACGCCGCGCACGCGGGTCGTGGGAAGCGCCGCGCGCGAAAAGTTTTATTGCGGTAAAAATCGCCCAGACTGCCCGCGCACCATTTTTGGGCCTGGCCCAACAACGTGTCGCGCTTATGTGTGGCCCAGGCCCGGGGGCTCCTGTCAGTGTAAAAAAAGAGGGGTGCATTTTTGTACCCCTATACCTGTGCACGGGCAGTCGGAGCCGCGCCTACGGTCACGCCAAGCAGAACAGGGGAGGTGAGCCAAGGTAAGACCAAAGCCCAACATAATAAGAGCAACGCCAAGGCCAAGACCACAAAGAGCAAAGGGACGAAGCAGGTTCCCCCGGCAAGACCCTTGCCGGGGCAGCCTCAGCAGCCATCTTGCCGGGACAGCTCGCCCCACACTAACAGAGTGAGCCACCCTTGAGCCCACGGTCCCCGACGCCATCATCCACGTTGGGCCAGGGCTCGGGAGGCACCTCCGTGGTGGCATGCAGATCTTTGTGAAGACATATTCAAGATCAGATGAGGATTAGAAGATGACGATCCTCGGCAAGGATCACCACCAGACCCCCGGCAAGGCCCTTGCCGGGGACGACAGCGCGCCACGGCAAGACCCTTGCCGGGCCACATGGCAAGACCCTTGCCGGGCCACCCGGCAAGGCCTTCAACAAGGACGCCAGCAGGGCCACCGCCAGGCCCACGCCAACCAAACTTCCATCGCCGTTCACATGCAGCTGCCAGCCCAACCAGCTGGGCGGGCACCTGCGTGGCAACATGCAGCTCCCAGGCCAACTCATCGAGCACCAGCGTGGCGGCATGCAGATCTTCGTGAAGGCTCCGCCACTGCGCCACCTCAGCTGCCTGCCTGCCTACATGGCACCACACGCCTCACTGGCCAGGGCGCGTGTCAAAGCGAGGAGGAGCGGCGACAGACGGGACGGGCCTCACCCCGTCCCCAATAAAGCAAGGGGACACCTAAGCTACGCATTAAATGCGTCTTGTCCTGTAATACGAGCGATAAACTCAAGGCATTGTACGCCTTTCCACCTCCTGTGTGCCACTGTGGTAGCCCCTTTCGACTATAAAAGGAGGCCCATGGCATACAGGAGAAGGATTCGGCTCTTTCGAACCACGCACTGACCACAGCTAGTTCGAGAGCTCAAGAACTCTCTGAAGTACACCCACCAAAGCAGGACTAGGGTTTTACACATCCTCGCGGCCCGAACCTGGGTAAACGATCCTTGCGCTGGCTACTAACCCTGCTCTTCTCGCAACCCCGCGCCCCGGCAACCGTAGTAGGGATTCTTGTGATCCCATAGGTGTCGTTCCACACCGACAGAATCCGGTTGGGGCACGCCTCCCGAGGCCGACCCCGATCCAGCGCCCCCTCCTCCAAGTTGAAGCCCCCCGAGCCTTTAAATAGGGCCGAGGCCCGCTGCCTCCTCCCCATCGAGCCGCCGCCGCCCCAAGGAGCAGCAGCAGCACCCCGCCGCCGCGCCGCTCGCCGCCGCCCGCTAGCGCCGCCGGCTTGCCGAAGCCGCCGCCGGAGCCGCCGCCTCGTCGGGATCCCGCCGCGGTTGACCCGCCGGTTTTCATCGTGAACTGGTAAAAACCACCACCGGTTCTTTTTCGGTTTTAGATCTAGATCGGTTTTATTTTAGGGTTAGGGTTTTCTCGGTTTTTCCGATCGGCTCTATTTAGAACGTTCACCTGAACGTCACTGTTCGCGACCGTATTCGTTCTTTCGTCTCTGTTAGCGAACGTTCGTTCGGTAGCGTTTTTCTTTTTCTTTTATTTTTCGGCCAGGGACCTATCCGCAATTATTTTTATCGCAGATTAGCCCCTGATCTTCAAACCCTCGCAACTTTTTAACCGTTCGCCCAAATCCAGTGAAACCAACGCCAAAATCTTCATCTTGAACCTCTGTTTCCAGTTAATCAACTTGAACATGGTTTTTACAAATTTAAAATTTGGTTTCAAGCAGATTTGAATTCAAACTTCTTTTGATCATAGTTTGAGTTTCGTAGCTCCGATTTGATTGATTCATTTTGCAAATCGAAGTTCTTCAGTTGAACTTTCAATTTGGAATTTCTCATCTGAGTTTTACCCTTGCATCTATGATTGAGTGCTTATGTATGCTATTGTTTGTTTGCGATAGAGTTTCCGGAGTGCGAAGCGTGCTACTATGAGTCTCTAGGGTTTGCAGATCGTCAACTAGGCAAGTAACACTTTGATCATACCCCTTTATTACCCAGTTTTTATGCATTAGTTCCCATCCTCAAACATTACATGAGTAGGATTTGATTAACATGTGGGTATTGGGAAGTAGTTGATGAGGTAGAACCTATTGTCCTTTATTTCAAACCTTGGGAGTTACTTCTACGTTATGCCTATGCTGCTATGCTATGCTCGTAGACGTGGTTTGGTTTGAGTGATTCATGACAGATGTGATAGATTATTGTTAATTAAGGGTTTATTTAAGGTGGCTACTTTAATACACATCTGGGTGGATTGTTTGTGGGCACCTGGGGAATCCAGTGTTGTCCAAGGAGATCCAGGGGAATCCGTGTGATCATCCTATGGTTCACCACCCAGGCTCAAAGGGATCATAAGATTATTCATGCTACAAACTTCTGTGTGCAGCCACAAGCCATTATGGGCTCTGGCATAGTTGAGTATGTTGTGTGACCTCTTTCAGTGGTAAACTAGCAGATGTAGGGGATGTAGGTGGTACGGTTTACCCGTTGAAAGAGTTAATGCTTCTGAAAGACTGTGTCTCGGTCATCCGTTTCTCAAACATCATGTAGTGCGAGAAATCCAACGGAGGAGATCGAGTCTTGTGGGGAAAAGTGCGCAAACCTCTGCGGAGTGTACAAACTAATCATGGTTAACCGTGTCCCCGGTTATGGACATCTTGAGTATGTGGTACTTGAATTATTGATTTGGTCTCATCACTCTAAATTAATTTTGTTGGGTTGTTAATTACTGTTTAGTTGGGATTGAGATGGGTTTCCATTCTCAATATTTATCAACCAACTTTGTAGTTAAATAAAATATATTCCTTTGCAGTAGGAAAATTGGCTTTACGCAAAATGATAACCATAGAGCCTCCACCAGCCATATATGCATGTAGATATAGCTGTTATCTTGTTCATTGCTCTACAGTGTTATTTTGCCAGCATATTCCATGTGCTGACCTGTTTTCGGGCTGCAACGTATTATGTTCAGACTTTTCAATCGAAGAGTAAGGTGCGCTAGGTCGTTGTCGTGCACTCAGCTATGACGTTGGAGTTGATGGACTCATTTACCTTCGATGCTTTCGCATTTATCTTATTTAGATGGCCTTAAGCCATATTATTGTAATAAGTTCTCTTTTGAGACATTCGATGTAATAAGTGTGTGATTGCACTCCGTTATAAATCCTTCAAGTACTATGTGTGTCAGCATTACCGATCCAGGGATGACACTTATGCACAGAGATTTGACCGTCTGAGGTCGGATCGCTACAATGGGATGCCAACCGAGGCATCCGCAAGCATAGATGCTTGAGTATCCTTGAAATATTTACTTGGGGTGCCTTGAGCATCCCCAAGCTTGAACTCTTTCCTCTCCTTATTCTTCTCATATTGATAACTCCTCGATCATCGAATACTTCATCCACACAGAACCTAACAAAACCCTCATGAGATCCGTTAGTATAATAAAGCAAATCACTACCTTTAGGTACTATTGTAAACTCATTATAATTTCATATTAGCATTATATATACTGTATTCCAACTTCACCATGG
>NC_057799.1:147081571-147101233 GCF_018294505.1 Triticum aestivum | reverse complement strand
CGATACTACCCATAGATTCATCAAAGTAAGTGAACAACACATAGAAAACAGAATCTGTCAAAAACAGGACAGTCTGTAGTAATATGGAAATTTCGTATACTTCTGTAACTAAAAACATTCTAAAAAATAGGGAAGTCTAAATAATTTGCATAACACTGATGTGTCAAAATTTCATAATTTTATCGCATTCCAGGGAATTTAAACAATTCTGTTTCTGGAAGCAAAAGTTTCTGTTTTTGCACCGCACATAGAAAACAAGCAATCTAATCATCCTAAAGGCAAACCTTGGCACATTATTTTTATAATACAATGAATATATACAAGGGGATACTTATTTTTGAGAAACTTCTTTGAAAAATTCTACATTGTTTCCATGAGCATGAACACAACTGTTCAAGGTCGACCCTCACTTCTCCAATGCATAACCTTCCAATCACTTCTCTTTTTGAAACAGTTTTTAGGCATAAAAGGCAAGTAATTTTTTTGTATTTTGCATTCTTTCAATTTTTTTGTTTGTTTCACCCACAACTAAAGAAAAAAAACAAAAGGGAAAACAAAATCTACGTAGTGAAGAAAGAAAACAAGCACACACGAGAATATCAACCCCACGCTATTGCTCCCTGGCAACAGCGCCAGAAAAGAGCTTGATAATCCCCAAGTGCAAGGAATCATTATAGCAATTTCCAAAGATGGAGTGATAAGTATGGAGTGTTCAACCCACAAGGAGCTAAAGGTAAGATCAATATTCTCTCAAGTCCTATCTCCCACTGATACGACTCTACGTACACCGAATGTCTGCTTCCATCTAGAAACGAGAAATAATACTACGTTGTGGGTATGAAGAGGATAGCTTTGCATGATATCAGAGAACTAAAATATAAAATAGGTGATGTTAACATAAACTTAGAATATATGATTATATATTACAAATAGCAAGTGAGGAAGAATGATGGTTCGGTGTGCGGAATTATCCTAGGCAATTGTTAACAAGGTCGGTAGTCGTCATTGCAATTTTATATGAGGGAGAGGCATAAGCTAACATAATTTCTCTCCTTGGATCATATGCACTTATGATTGGAACTCTAGCAAGCATCCGCAACTACTAAAGATCATTAAGGTAAAACCCAATCATAGCATTAAAGTATCAAGTCTCCTTTATCCCATACGCAACAACCCCCTTACTCGGGTTTAAGCTTCTGTCACTTTAGCAACCCACTATAAGCGAATCATGAACGTATTGCAACACCCTACAACGGGAATCCTTCACGTGTGCACGACACGGAAGGCACCATAGGATAGCACCAAAATAAAACATACAACTCAAACCAATCTAGATCATCAATCAACCCAAGAGACAAAGGAAATATACTCAAAACATCATAGGATGACAACACATCATTGGATCATAATATGTGGCATAAAGCACCATGTTCAAGTAGGGGATTACAACGGGGTGCGGGAGAGTGGACCGCTGAAAAGAGATGAGGAAGGTGATGAAGATGGTGATGTTGATGAAGACGATCACCGTGGCGATGGTTCCCCCGGCGACACTCCGGCACCACCGAGAGAGAGGGGGAGAGAGTCTCCCCCTTTTGCTTCCTCCTCCATGGCCCCCCCTAGATGGGGAAAGGTTCTCCCTCTGGTCCTTGGCCTCCATGGTGATGATGGCCCCTCCGGGATCCTCCTCCATGGCCTCCGATGATGGTGGCCCCCTCCGGCAGGGTGCCAGAGAGGGCCTAGATTGATTTTTCGTGGCTACAGAGGCTTGCGGCGGCAGAACTCCCGATACAGATTTATTTCTGGGGTTTTTGGTATTTATAGGAATTGTTGGCATCGGTCTCACGTCAAGGGGGTCCATGAGGCTACGACAAGGTAGGAGCACCCTCCCGGGGTAGGGCACACCCCCTACCTTGTCGTCGCCTCGGGACTCTTTTTGTCCAACTCTTGTGCTTCGGGGTTCTCTTTCGGTCCATAAAAATCACTGTAAATTTTCAGCCCATTCCGAGAACTTTTATTTCTGCACAAAAAATGACACCATGGTAGTTCTGCTGAAAACAGCGTCACTCTGGGTTAGTTCTAATCAAATCATACCAAAACCATATAAAATTATTATAAACATGGCATGAATACTTCATAAATTATAGATACGTCGGAGACGTATCAGCAGTCCCAGATGAGATCACGGACATGACGAGGAGTCTCGAAATGGCCGAGAGGTGAAGATTGATATATAGGACGGAGGTATTCGAACACTTGAAGTGTTTCGGGATGCACCGGGTAGCCATCGGGTCACCGGAAGGGGTTCTGGACACCCCCGTGGCATGTATATGGGCTTAATGGGCCAAGGAAGGGACTGACAAGCCCACAGGGGGCTGGTGCATGACACATCTCCAACGTATCTATAATTTTTGATTGCTCCATGCTGTTATATTATCATTCTTGGATGTTTTACAATTATTTTATAGCAACTTTACCAGTTTTTGGGACTAACCTATTGACATAGTGCCTAGTGCCAGTTGTTGTTTTTTGCTTGTTTTTTACTTCGTAGAAAATCAATACCAAACGGCGTCCAAACGCAAAGAAACTTTTTGGAGATTTTTTGTGGACCAGAAGACACACGATGGGCCAAGGAAGTACTAGAGGGGGGCTCCGAGGGGAGCACAACCCACCAGGGCGTGCTGGGAGCCCAGGCGCGCCCTGGTGGGTTGTGCCCACCTCGGCGGCCTCCCGCACCAGCTCTTTGCTGTATAAATACCCTAGAAATCCAAAAAACCTAGGGGAGTCGACGAAACACAATTCCAGCAACCGCATGTTCCAGAAACCACAGATCCAATCTAGAAACCATCACGGAGGGGTTCATCATCCTCATTGGTGCCTCTCCGATGATGCGTGAGTAGTTCATTCTAGACCTTCGGGTTCGTAGTTAGTAGCTAGATGGCTTCCTCTCTCTTTTGATTCGCAATACAATGGTCTCTTGGAGATCTATTTGATGTAACTCTTTTTGCGGTGTGTTTGTTGGGATCCGATGAACTTTGAGTTTATGATCAGATCTATATTTTTATCCATGAAAGTTATTTGAGTCTTTTGATCTCTTATATGCATGATTACTTATAGCCTTGTATTTCTTCTTCGAATCTTTGGTTTAGTTAGGCCGACTAGATCAAATTTTCTTGCCATGGGAAGAGGTGCTTTGTGATGGGTTCGATCTTACGATGCTCAATCCCAGTGACAGAAGGGGAACTAACATGTATGTATCGTTGCTATTAATGATAACAAGATGGGGTCTACATTACTCCGTTTCTCCATGAATTTAATACACTAGATGCATGCTGGATAGCGGCCGATGTGTGGAGTAATACTAGTAGATGCAGGCAGGAGTCGGTCTAGTAATCTTGGACGTGATGCCTATATAATGATCATTGGCTGGATATCGTCATAATTATTTCAAGTTCTATCAATTGCCCAACAGTAATTTGTTTACCCACCGTATGCTATTTTCTCGAGAGAAGCCACTAGTGAAATCTACGGCCCCTGGGTCAATTTTCTCATCATATATTTTAAGATCTACATTGCTATTTTCCTTTTCTTTTATTTGCATATTTTATTTTCAGATCTATTAATCCAAAAACCCAAAAATACATTGCTGCAATTTATTGTTATTTACTTTAATCTCGCATTTCCGTGAGATCTATTAATCCAGTCTACTACAATTTTATCTATTATTTTACCCGGGAGGGATTGACAACCAGTATTTGTTCTTTGTGTGTAGGTACAATTTACATAGTATTGTGTGGTTCTCCTACTGGTTCAATAACCTTGGTCTCATCACCGAGGGAAATACCTAACGTAGTTGTGCTGCATCATCCCATCCTCTTTGGGGAAATACCGACGTAGTTCAAGCCATAATCAAAAGGAATTTCTCGCGCCGTTGCCGGGGAGGATCAAGTCAAGGTAGTCTCCCGTCAACCTGCCAATTTCTGGTGCCGTTGCCGGGGAGACATCATCAACATCTATCAAGTTCCTAATCACAAATCTCTGCTCCTTGCAATTTCCATTATTTGCGATTTGCCTCTGATTTTCATCTCCCCCACTTCACAAAAAATTGCCGTTTTCATTCGGCCTATTTTTCATTCGCCGTTTTCTCGTTAGATCTGTTTTTTAGTGCAATCTTGTTGCGTAGTCACGATGGCTCAAGAGAACACCAAGTTGTGTGATTTCTCTAGTACCAACAACAATGATTTTATTAGCACTCCGATTGCTCCTCCCGCCACTAGCGCGGAGTCTTGTGATATTAATTCCGCTTTGTTGAATCTTGTCATGAAAGATCAATTTTCCGGTACTCCTAATGAGGATGCCGCATCCCATCTTAACACATCCGTGGAATTATGCGATATGCAAAATAAAAAAGATGTGGACAATGATATTGTGAAGTTGAAATCATTCCCGTTTTCTTTGTGAGATTGTGCATAAATTTGGTTTTCTTCTTTGCCTCACAATAGTATCGATTCTCGGGATAAGTGCAAGGATGCTTTTATTACTAAATTTGGTTTTCTTCTTTGCCTCACAATAGTATCGATTCTCGGGATAAGTGCAAGGATGCTTTTATTACTAAGTATTTTCCGCCCGCTAAAATTATTTCCCTTAGGACACAAATCATGAATTTTAAGCAACTTGAGCATGAACATGTTGCATAATCTTGGGAAAGAATGAAATTGATGTAAAGAAATTGTCCTACTCATGGTTTAAATCTTTGTATGATCCTACAAAAAATTATGTGTGATTGAATTTTGTTTCTAGAAATCTTTTAGATTCCGCCGCGGTAGGTATTTTTGGGTGAAGCGACTAAGTTGCTAGACAATATTATGGCAAATTATTCACAATGGCATACCGAAAGAGCTCCTACTAGTAAAAAAGTTAATTCGATTGAGGAAAGAAATTCTTTGAGTGAAAAAGTTGATGCTTTATGAAATTGGTTGCTAATAAAAATGCTCCTATTGATCTTAATAATGTGCCTTTGTCTACTTTGATTGAGCAAAATAGTGATGCCGTAGATGTGAATTTTGTTTCGCGAAACAATTTTAATAACAATACTTATAGAGGTAATTTTAGTCCTAGACCTTTTCTGGGAAATTCCTCTAATAATTACGGTAGTTCCTATGGTAATCCTTCTTATAATAATAATAGGAACACCTCTGATCTTGAGAATAATATTAAGGAATTTATCAATGCTCAAAAGGTTTTCAACAATATGATAGAAGAAAAGTTGAGTAAGATTGATGATATGTCTAGGAGCATCGATAGAATTTCTCATGATTTAGAAAATCTCAAGATGAAAGCTTTTGTGCTTAAGGTTGAGGAACCAATTAAAGCTTTGTATGTTTCTATGGATGAACGTAAGAAAAGAACCGCTATGCTTAGAGCTAGAAGGTAATTTTAGAAAAAGCGTTTTCTAGTGATTGCTTCCATAAAAGTGATGAAGATCTTAAAGTGAGTGGTGTTTCTTATATTGATTCCTTATTTATTAAAACTAAAATTGATGATAAAGGGACTGAAGAAGAGCCAACTTTAGCTAGAAGGCGTCCCGATAATTCGGAGGGTGAAAATCTTCTTGAGAAAATTGATAAAAGTGGGTTTGGAGAGGTCAAAACTTTAACTAGTGATGTGCCCACTCTTTTGGACTACAAAGACTTTAATTATGATAATTGCTCTTTGATTGATTGTATTTATTTATTGCAACCCATGATTAATTCACCCCATGCTTATGAACAAAATAAAGCTTTTACTAAACATATTGTTGATGCCATGATGAAAACCTTTGAAGAAAAATTTGAATTAGAGATTTCAATCCCTAGAAAATTACATGATGAATAGGAAGCTACTATCAAAGTCAATATTAAAAATTATGAGTGTTTTGCTTTATGTGATTTGGGTGCTAGTGTTTCCACAATTCCAAAATCTTTATGTGATGTTCTCGGTATTACCGATATTGAAGAATGTTCTCTTAATTTACACTTGGCGTATTCCACTATTAAGAAGCCTATGGGAGGAATTAATGATGTTATTATTCTTGCAAATAGGAATTATGTGCCCATAGATTTTATTGTTCTCGATATTGATTGCAATCCTTCTTGTCCAATTATTCTTGGTAGACCGTTCTTACGTACTATTGGTGTCGTGATTGATATGAAAGAAGGCAATATTAAATTTCAATTTCCACTAAGAAAGGGAATGGAACACTTCCCTAGAACAAGAATTAAGCCACCATATGAATCAATCATGAGGGCATCTTATGGATCTAGAAATAAAGATGACAACACTTAGATCTTTGCATTGTGCCTAGCCAGGGGCATAAAACAATAACACTTATTGGGAGGCAACCCAATGAATAAAATTTATTTTTGTGTTTTTATTTCTGGTCTTGAGTGTTTGCACAACTATGCTACTATTATGATTATGTTTTTTATGTTTTAATTAGTGTTTGTGCCAAGCAAACCCTTTGGGATCATGTCTGTGATAGTTGATTTGATCTTGTTGAAAAATAGAAACTTTGTGATCCAGTCACAAAATTGTTAAAAATAACAGAAGCGCGATAAAATCCTGCGTTTTCTACACAGGATTGATATACAAATTTCCTACGTTGTCCTAATTTTTTAGAATTTTTTGAGTTATAGAAGTATTCCAAGTTTTCAGATTGCTACAAATTGTTCTGTTTTTGACAGATTCTATTTCCTTTGCGTTGTGTGCTTATTTTGATGAATCTATGGTTTGTATCGGGGGGTATGAGCCATAGTAAAGTTGGAATACAATAGATATAATGCAAAAATAAAATATGAATGGGTTTGCAACAGTACTTAGAGTAGTGATTTGCTTTGTTATACTAACGGATCTCACGAAGGTTTTGTTGAGTTTTGTGTGATTGAAGTTTTCAAGTTTTGGGTGAGATCACAATGGATGTAGGAATAAGGAGTAAGAAGAGCCTAAGCTTGTGGATGCACATGGCACCCCAAGTTATTATCCAAAGAGGAACAAGCAACTAAGCTTGGGGATGCCCCCGAGTGGCATCCCCTCTTTGTTCTAACGACCATCGGTATTTTACATGGAACTATATTTTTATTCATCACATATCATGAGTTTTCCTTGCAGCGTCTTGTATTATATGAGTCTTTGCTTGTTTTTATTTTTAGTTTGAGTCAAGTATCCTTGCTGAACACACCTATTTGAGAGAGCCAAACTTATGTTATGATTTGTTAGAATTTCTCTATGTGCTTCACTTAATTTTTTTTGAGCTATGGAATTGCTCTAGTGCTTCACTTATATCTTTTTGAGCATGGAGTGCCTTATTATTTTTGAAGAAATGCTCTCATGCTTCACTTAGATTTATTTTAGAGTTAGTAAATTTTTAAGAAATTCTCTCATGCTTCACTTATATTATTTTGAGAGAAGAAAAAATTTATGCTCATGTTCTTCACTTAGATTTGTTTAAGCTATCAAAAGAAACATATGAAACTAGTCCCAAAGTGATAGATATTCAAGAGGGATATAATAAAAACTTTCATGAAGATCATTGACAAAATAAACTTGATTCTTTGTAATAGTTTTGCGGTAAGATGATATGATATGTGAGTCATGTTGATGAGTAATTATGCTTTAGTAAGAATATTGATGCTAAGGTTTGTGATTCCCTATGCAAGCACGAAAGTCAATAGTTATGCAATGAAATTACATCCTACTTGTGGTGCATTATTCGGTGTTAGTTATGCTTAATGCCCGCTTATGAGATTTTTTGAGTCTTGGTTGGATGCTTCTCAATCTTTTGCTAGCCTTCACTTGTACTAAGTATGATCACTACTTGTGCATCCAAAATCCTTAAACCCAGTTTTGCCTCATGAGTCCACTATACCTACCTATATGCGGTATTTCCATGTCGTTCTAAGAAAATTTGTATGTGCCATCTCTAATTTTCAAAATAAATTTCCTTTTTGTGTGCTCGTAGCGCTCATGAAGCGGCAGGGGGTGCCCAATATTTTCCATGCTAGATGTGTTGTTCTCAAGATGAGTGTTTATTCCCTTGTCATTGCACCAGAGTACGGCAAAGGTATTAGGGATGCCTAGTCCCGAAATGAAAAATGAATTTACTTTATGTTGTCAAATAATATATTCCTTGGAAGTGTTGCTATGGATGGCACCCGTGGATTCGTTTAGCCGTGGAATGTGAAAGTATGGTGGAAAAAGAAATAAACTTTATTTTCTGTTTGGGAACCGCCTATGATATATCTAGCATGGAAAGTGTAGGGAATTACTCGGTCATTTTCGTTGACGGGAAAAGCATGCCACCCAAAATGTTTTATCATAATCTTTTTTGCTTTGAGCTCTGGCACCTCTACAAATCCCTACTTCCCTCTGCGAAGGGCCTTTCTATTTACTTTATGCAATTTTTATTTTGAGTCTCCATATTCTCTTATAAAGCACCAACTAAGTGGCACTGTGATCGTACCTGAGCATTGGGTGTAGCTAATATGCGAGTGTGTTTCATGAATGGATCAATGATTGAGCATAATGGGCTAGGGATAACTTGCTTTAGTGTTGATATTTTGAAAGACAAGGTTGCTTGTTGATATGCTTGAGTATTAAAATCTTCCTGTCAAAACTAGACTATTGCTTTGAATCATATAAAAGTCCAAATGTCCATGCTACATAAGAAAGAATATGTGATGAACATGTTAGGCAGCATTCCACATCAAAAATTCTGTTTTTATCATTTACCTAGTCGAGGACGAGTAGGAATTAAGCTTGGGGATGCTCATATGTCTCCAACGTATTTATAATTTTTGATTGTTCCATGCTATTATATTATCATTCTTGGATGTTTTACAATCATTTTATAGCAAATTTATACCATTTTTCGAGACTAACCTATTGACATAGTGCCCAATGCTAGTTGCTGCTTTTTTGCTTGTTTTTTACTTCGCAGAAAATCAATACCGAACCGAGTCCAAATGCAACAAAACTTTTTGGAGATTTTTCTGGACCGGAAGACACACGATGGGCCAAGGAAGTACTAGAGGAGGGCTCTTAGGGGAGCACAACCCACCAGGGCGCGCCTGTGAGCCCAGGCGCGCCCAGGTGGGTTGTGCCCACCTCGGTCGCCTCCCCCACCGTCTCTTTACTCTATAAATACTCTGGAAAATCCGAAAACCCTAGGGGAGTCGACGAAACACAATTCCAGCCGCCGCAAGTTCCAGAAACCACAGATCCAATCTAGACACCATCATAGAGGGGTTCATCATCCTCATTGGTGCCTCTCTGATGATGCGTGAGTAGTTCATTGTAGACCTTCAGGTCCGTAGTTAGTAGCTAGATGGCTTCCTCTCTCTCTTTTTGATTCTCAATACAATGGTCTCTTGGAGATCTATTTGATGTAACTCTTTTTGCAGTGTGTTTGTTGGGATCCGATGAACTTTGAGTTTATGATCAGATCTATGTTTTTATCCATGAAAGTTATTTGAGTCTTTTAATCTCTTATATGCATGATTACTTATAGCCTCGTATTTCTTCTTCGAATATTTGGTTTAGTTAGGCCGACTAGATCGATTTTTATTGCCATGGGAAGATGTGCTGTGTGATGGGTTCAATCTTACGGTGCTCAATCCCAGTGACAGAAGGGGAACTGACACGTATGTATCGTTGCTATTAACAATAACAACATGTGGTCTATTCCTACATGAATATATCTTGTCTGCATCATCTCATCGTTCTTATTGCATTACTCCGTTTCTCCATGAACTTAATACACTAGATGCATGCTGGATCGCGGTCGATGTGTGGAGTAACAGTAGTAGATGCAGGCAGGAGTCAGTCTACTAATCTTGGACGTGATGCCTATGTAATGATCATTGCCTGGATATCGTCATAATTATTTAAAGTTATATAAGTTGCCCAACAGTAATTTATTTACCCACGCTATGCTATTTTCCCGAGAGAAGCCATTAGTGAAATCTACGACCCCGGGGTCTATTTTCTCATCATATATTTTCAGATCTACTTTTATTTGCATTTTTTATTTTCAGATCTATTAATCCAAAAACTCAAAAATACCTTGCTGCAATTTATTGTTATTTATTTTAATCTCAGGTTCCTGCGAGATCTATTTATCCAATCTACTATAATTTTACCTATCTTTTTACCCGGGAGGGATTGATAAGCCCTCTTCTACGTTGGGTTGCAAGTATATGTTCTTTGTGTGTAGGTACCGTTTACATAGTATTGCGTGGTTCTCCTACTGGTTCGATAACCTTGGTCTCATCGCTGAGGGAAATACCTACCGTAGTTGTGCGGCATCATCCCTTCGTCTTTGGGGAAATACCGACGTAGTTCAAGCCGCATCCCTGGCCGGCCATCCCTAGGGAAGGAAATGGGGGAGGGCTAGCCCCTCCTGCCTTCCCCTCTCATGGGAGAAAGGAAAGGGGGGGCGCCACCCTCCCCTATCTTTCCCCCGCTCCTATACATGGCAGGGGGCGCCACCTTGGGAGAGACCCCAAGTAGGATTCCCCCTACTTGGGCGCCCCCCTTGGCTGCTCCTCCCTCCCTCCGACCTATATATATGTGGGAGGGGGGTGCCTAGCACACAACAGACAATTGCCCAGCCATGTGCGGCGCCCCCTTGTCGGTTCTATATCCGGCATATCTCGTATTAGGGGTCCTAAGCTAGGCGTCTTGGAGCGGTGGTAACATGGACACAGGATTTTACCTTGGTTCGGGCTCTCCCAAAGAGATAATACCCTACATCCTGCTTTTGATTGTATTCATATGGGGTGCAGTACAAGGTACATGTATCTACCACGAGATTGTTCTAATGAATGTGAGATCATCTATTGACTAGCCTAGCCTCGGCTTATATAACATATTAGAGGCCTAGGGTTTCTGAAGAGTCCTTGTCTTGGGCGCCAGGTATTATGCAATCTCCCTTGTATGCGGATGTGCTGCCCGAAAGTGGCCCATGACTGAACCGCCATGGGGGTCCTCGGCCCGATCCAGCTGGTCGGGAGATGACGTGGTGAGTACCCCCTAGTCCAGGACACCGTCAATAGCCCCCTGAACCGGTCTTGAAGCTGGGGACGCTCCTCGATTCTTCCGAACTGTTCTTCATCTTCAGTCGTCAGCCTTGAAAACTGGTTCAACAAATCTTCCCAACTTCGATCTTGAGGATCGCCGAAGTTAATCCGAAGAGTTCACACGTTGGGCATCCGAGGAGCCCTTTAAGTCTTCGGCCTTTATCAATGCCTTGTTAGTTTTACGGCACACCTCAGGTTTGAAGTGTTTCCCGTTCGATGGTGTCCTCTCGCGTCCGAGCTCCAACGTCGGACATCATCCAAGCTCCAATGCTGGACTACATCCGAGGTGTCTTTTTGCAGTCGAGCTCCAATGCCGGACTGCATCCAAGCTCCAACGCTGGACTGTATCCGACCTCCAACACTGGACTGCATCCGAGGTGTTGTACCACCTCGGTCATGGGATGATTTTTTGTGGATATATTTTTCTCGATTGGTGCATTTTATTCTCTGCCGAGTTATATAGTCAGTAGCACTCAAGGTGTGTGTCGGCCTAAAATCCGAGATGCACCTGAAGGAGAACATGAAACCACCGATCCCAGTAGCCCCTGAGATTCAGGTCGATTCGCAAAATCGGCCCGAGGATCAACTCCTAGCTAGGCAGCATACGTAGGAATAGAAACACAGTGTAATATATTAGAGGAGATAGTGATCAGCGGACGGGCCCTGGAGAGAGGGTTTTGAGAAGTCATCGTAATATATTAGCTTGATGCCAGATAAGTCCCGAATAGTACATATTGTTGTCCGAAGACGCCTTTTCCCATAGTTTGGTCAAGCCGAACACTGAGCACTTTGAATTTTCTGCATTGAATAGGCAATGCAGTAGCCCCCGAGCCACTGGTCTGGTGGAAACACCAGATCAGGGGATCGATGTGCCCCTTTAATATTTGTAAATGATAAGCATGAAGCCCAGTAGCCACCGAGCTTTAATGTGGGCACGGGTGGCCAAATTAAGGATCAATATTCGTTTGACAGAAAATTTTGTTGTGTTTAACACAAACTTCTAGGAAAGAGAATAAAGATCTCTTAAAGGAGCTAGTGCTAGCGAAAGCTGGGCTTGCCAAGGTCGGCCCAAGGGGCTTAATAGATAGGAAATCAATGCCAATTGGGAATTATGAGAGCATTATGTCAGCTGCTCGGTTGTCTCAGCGACATTGTGCCCTTTACTCTTTAAAAGATGGGCTGCAATAAATTGACTTTACTCGCAATTTATGTGTAATCATTCTATGTATCCAAGTACTTTACATCATTAATGCTCGGATCCACATTATACAAAACTTTGTTGACCGACCATCGGCTTCAACCTCCTCGGCCAGTAGCCGGGGAGTGTTTATCCCACTTTATAAAGCCATTATGAGGGCAAAGATTTACGGCAAACAAGGCAATCCGGCCATACAATTTTATAAACAAAGGTACGCGGAGAGATATGTTATATCACTATTAACGTAAGAAACATCTTCGAAAGAAAATGGTCCCGCCATCGGTTCGGTTCCTTTCTTTGGGTTGTCATGCTGACCATGATGAAACCTCACCTCCGATCGATGTGGGAGGAAACATTGAGGATTTAGTTCAGGGAAAGTTCCCGAACTGTATGGTCTGAATAGACCGAAATTTTCACTACCGTCGTTGCCGGCCAATTATATCCTTTAAGATGGCTAGCTTTCGGCTTCAACCGGTCTGAGGTACTAACTCGGATGACCCGATAGTAACAATCACATAGGTGCTCCCTTTACCACCTAGCCGAACGATCGGGAACGTAGGGGTAAGCACAGGAGCCATGCAACCCAGCTTGGCCAAACTCTTAATTAAGTCAAATTGAAGCATATTTATGGCTTTATAACGATAACTACGGAAGGCAACGCTCGTATATTGAATACAAATGCTAATGATATATGTTAATTTTGACTCTATTGCGACCGTTTATAATCTGAAAGTGGCCCATCGTTGGCTTCTACCCCTTTGTAGATGCTAAGCAGGGTGTTTCCGTTCTAACAAGACAACCCTTAGCCGACGTCTCGGTGCCCGGAGGCGGTTGTGTTAGCGGAAACAAGGGAATCAGATATGCATGCTTTATAACATTCACTTAGTCATAAGAGCTTAAAGTTGGGAGGCCAGTTACTAGCCCCCGGTTAGTGTTCGGCATCAGCCGAGGTCAAGCCGTTAACACTTCGACCAATGTTATGAACGGCCCGTCGTTTAACATGGGGTGACCTCCATCGATCTTATAGTTCAACACAGTCACCGGATCGCTGACCAGTTTGCGCTTATTGTGACAGTCAGTTTTCGGCTTTCTCCACTGAGGCGCTTAACCATGTGAGTTGGAACCACAATCACAGTGGTTCTCCCTTTGCACACCTAGCCGAACACTGCGGAACGTATGAGCCAAGCACAGGAGCCGAGCAACCCAACTATTGACCGAAGACACAATTCGAAACAGATGCATATAAAGCAATATCCGAGAACGTTTTGCCAAGGACTCCTCAGATTATCTTGGCTTTTGGTGGGTTCGGTTCTAGTTGCAACCCCCCGTTGATATTACCGAAGCTTTAAAGGTGTCCGGCATTGCACAGCAAGACTTATGTTGGAAACACACAAATAGGTTAAAAGTGGCATAAGCTTGGAAAACCAAAAAACTTTACGTCCGAACAAAATCAAGTTTTTTGTGCCAATCTGAAATTGGTCTTAAAAAATTGTGCTTCTGTCGTGCTTTAACATGACACATATGATCTCAAGACTTTAAGCGGGTCAGCCTACGGCTTCAACCTCCTATCCCGAAGGCGGAGTGCATTTTGTTAGCCAGTTTAGCGAAATAACTCGAGCGGCTTTGAGAGAGAAACTAGGCTCCCCGGCTATTGACCAGACACTCGCATCGAAAAAAGGAGTGATAGAAAAAGACTTAGCAACGACTAAGAAGAAAACAATTATTGTAGAACAGCTCATATAAATTTAAGAGCCCCCAGTTAACTTGGGTAAGAGAAGTGTTTTTAACAAAAAAGCATTTAACAAACTAATTTCTTTGTTTAGCACAAATGTAATGCTTGGTCGAACCGAACAAAAATTTAACATTAAAAAAGTGAGCATGAAAGCGACTTAGCTGGTTAATGTGCTCGATGTTGACGACGCGGCCCGAGCTTATGGTAGGACGAGGTCCCAGCTCCAAGCCAGTCCCGAGGTGGCCGAGCAAAGAGCTCGGCAATCCAAAGTGGCAACATAGCATGACCGCTATGGAGAGGTGAAGCTCCTAGTTTAGCCGAGGTGACGGAGTAGGTTGGCGGGTGACGCCGGAGCCCCACGTCAGCCGACGCGTCGAAACAGGTCGGTGTCGGTTTACATGTGCACATGAAACAGTGCAAACCAAGTAATTAAAGAAATATGGCCTGAGCGCCGAGGTCGGCTTGATGGCATGACGGTGTTGTGGCGCGGCGATGTCGACACAAGTCGGCCAGCCTCAATGACGGCGAGACGCCAGCTATACCGACGTTGTGCACAAGTGTCGACAAAATATCCCTGCAAAAAATAATGCAGTGCAAAACAACAGAAAATATTCTGTGTGCAATAATTTTAGGGGCTAACCGAATAGTTAGGAAAAATAAAACATGTTCGAAGGTGATGACCGGGATTGATTTGAATTACTAGAATTCACAGACCAAAATCGAGGTACCGTACTGCAAAACTAGTATAATCAATTGGGTTATATATTTATGCAATTTTTAGCAAAAAATAGCAGAAGACCAGCGACCGACTAGGAGTTGAGAAAAAACTCTCCCTGATGTGTGTTCGGAGGTCCTCATCTCCATGTGGTCGCTCCGGACGTGCTGTCTCCGCTCCATCTATGCATTGTTGCTCGTGCACCCCTGAGAAGCCGATCAAGCCGGAGCTAACACCCATCACGTGGTGGCAACAATGACCAACTATTGAATTAGTAATTGAAGATGAATTAGTATATCCAAGTAAAAACAAGTATCTATCAATTAAATATGGAAAATGTGATCAATTTAGCACAAATAGTACTTCCCTTGCTAGTATATTCATGATTACGCTTTTACATTGCTAGCTCGGTGTGACGCCCGGATAGTTAAGCTACAGTAACCCTCCGCTAATGATGCCACGCCACCACGATTACTGTTGTTAATCTTGCGATGATTCAAATCTCATTCAAATTTCAAATTTAAAATCAAGTCAAACAGTTAAAGTTTCAAAAGTCAAAACAAAAATGTTCGGAATGTGACATAATTAAGTTTACTAAATTAGGTGCAACCTATGCATTTTTTCCAAAACTATAATGTTTAGGAAATATGAGAAAACAGTAGAGAAAATAAAGAAAAAGGAAAAGAATAAAAACAGAAAATAGAACTACAAAAAAAAGAGAAGAGCCCCCTGGCCAACTGGGCCAGACGGCCCAGCTGGCCGACCCACTGGCCCAACCGGCCGCCCCCCACTCCCCTTATTCCCCCTCGAAACCCTAACCGCTCCCCAACCCCCACTCCCCACTCGCTCCACTTCCCCCCGATCTGGATCAGGGGCTGCGACCCCGTCGTTGTTCGCTACCTCCGGCGCCGTCCCGCCACCTCCGCTGGACCACGTCGCCATTGCCTCCTCGCCCCTCCTCTCCCTCGCGCGACGCCCTCTTGAAGACACGGCCACACCTCGTTGCTCGTCGCCGACCCCGTTGCTGGCGCCCATCCCCGACGCCTTCACCTCACCACCGTCGCCCCGGAGTTGCCACACCGTCGCCGGACCTCGTCGCCGCCTCGCCGTGCTCCTCCTCGTCTCCTCCTCGCCGGACCACCTCGCGCACGCTGCCCGAAC
The DNA here is from genome assembly GCF_018294505.1 of Triticum aestivum. NCBI lineage: Eukaryota > Viridiplantae > Streptophyta > Magnoliopsida > Poales > Poaceae > Triticum > Triticum aestivum. The sequence continues at coordinate 147,085,316 of NC_057799.1, read as the reverse complement.
CCTACGGCCCCAGTTAGCGCCTCCCCCTCTCCTCTCGGTCTCCCTCGCGCAGCTCACACGCCTCGTCGCGCCCGTCGCGTCAACTCTGTGCTCGCTACCCCGTGTACTGTTGTAGCTGCTGCCGGGTGCGGCCTCCCCTGCGCGCGCCTGGCCGTGGTCGCCAACGCTCGCGGCCTCGCCCGCGACGGCCACCCTACCCTCACAACCGCGCACCCCCTCCCCGTGTCGTGCCCCGCTCCGCCTGTCGCTGGTGCCCGGCCATGGCCGTAGCCCCCCCCCCCCACCGTTCGCCTGGGCCAGTGCCCAATCGGGTTGGGGCTTCGCCCGCAATGCCCGAACCAACTTTGGCCATGGGCCATTAACACAAGGGGCCCATGCCCCTGGAACGATTTTTTAAAAAGAAGTTAATAAAATAAATTATTAATTAATTAATTAAGTTAATTAATTCTATTTAGCTAAGCTAATTAAAATTAGTTAACCTAATCAATGTAATTAAGCTAATTAACATGTTTAGTTAATCTAAGTCAATGACATATGGGACCCACGCGTCAGCTTGACCCAGTCAACACCTCTGTTGACTGATGATGTCATGTTGACATCATGCTGACGCAGTAATACCATTTTTGAATTAAATTAATAATAATAATTTATAAATTGAATAAAATCTTTAAAAATTAATATAAAATAAACCGTAGCTCGGATGAAAATACTTTGTACATGAAAGTTGCTCACAACGACGAGACGAATCCGTATACACAGCCCATTCGTCCGCCACACATCCCTAACCTATCAAAGTCGCAACTTTCCCCCTCTGGTTCATCTGTCCGAAAACGCAAAACACCGGGGATACTTTCCCGGATGTTTCCCCCCTTCGCCGGTATCACCTACTACCGCGATTGGGCACCCCTAGCATCACGCTTTGTCATGTCATGCATTGTCATGCATTTGTTGGCATTGTATTTATTGTTTCTTCCCCCTCTTCTCTCGCTAGACACCGAGATCGACGCCGCTACTACCCAATACGACTACGGTGTTGACGACCCCTCCTTCTCGGCTGAGCTTCCAGGCAAGCCCCCCCCCCCTTGATCACCAGATATCGCCTATTCCCTCTCTTCTGCTTGCATTAGAGTAGTGTAACATGTTACTGCTTTCAGTTAATCCTATTCTGCTGCATAGCATGTCATTGTTGCTACAGTTGTTACCCTTACCTGCTATCCTACTACTTAGTATAGGATGCTAGTGTTCCATCAGTGGCCCTACACTCTTGTCCGTCTGCCATGCTATACTACAGGGCCGTCATCACTTCGGGAGGTGATCTCGGGCATATGCTATATACTTTATATTGTTACATTACTTATGATACTGTTCGGAGATGGGGGCTGAAGGGGCAGGTGGCTCCATCCCGGTAGAGGTGGGCCTGGGTTCCCGACGGCCCCCGGCTGTTACTTTGTGGCGGAGCGACAGGGCTGGTTGAGACCACCTAGGAGAGAGGTGAGCCTGGCCCTGGTCGGCATTCGCGGATACTTAACACGCTTAACGAGATCTTGGTATTTGATCTGAGTCTGGCCATTTGGTCTATACGCACTAACCAACTACGCGGGAACAGTTATGGGCACTCGGCGTCGTGGTATCAGCCGAAGCCTTCGTGACGTCAGCGACTGAGCGGCGCGCGCCGGATTGGACTGGAACGCCTGCTAGGCTAGGTCTGCTTCTGGCCGCGTTCGCAACGTGCAGGTGTGCAATGGGCGATGGGCCCAGACCCCTGTGCGCATAGGATTTATACCGGCGTGCTGACCGCTCTGTTGTGCATAGGTGGGGCTGCGACATGTTGATCTTCCGAGGCCGGGCATGACCCAGGAAAGTGTGTCCCGCCAAATGGGATCGAGCGTGTTGGGTTATGTGGTGCACCCCCGCAGGGAAGTTTATCTATTCGAATAGCCATGATCTTCGGTAACAGGACGACTTGGAGTTGTACCTTGACCTTATGACAACTAGAACCGGATGCTTAATAAAACACACCCTTCCAAGTGCCAGATACGACCCGGTGATCGCTCTCACACAGGGCGACGAGGGGAGGATCGCCGGGTAGGATTATGCTATGCGATGCTACTTGGTGAACTTACCATCTACTCTCTTCTACATGCTGCAAGACGGAGGCTGCCAGAAGCGTAGTCTTCGACAGGACTAGCTATCCCCCTCTTATTCTGGCATTCTGCAATTTAGTCCACCGATATAGCCCCTTTACACAGATACCCATGCATATGTAGTGTAGATCCTTGCTTGCGAGTACTTTGGATGAGTACTCATGGTTGCTTTTCTCCCTCTTTCCCCCCTTTCCATTCTACCTGGTTGTCGCAACCAGATGCTGGAGCCCAGGAGCCAGACACCACCGTCCACGATGACTCGTACTACACTGGAGGTGCCTACTACTACGTGCAGGCCGCTGACGACGACCAGGAGTAGTTTAGGCGGATCCCAGGCAGGAGGCCTGCGCCTCTTTCAATCCGTATCCCAGTTTGTGCTAGCCTTCTTAAGGCAACTTGTTTAACTTATGTCTGTACTCACATATTGTTGCTTCCGCCGACTCGTCTAAGATCGAGCACTTGTATTCAAGCCCTCGAGGCCCCTGGCTTGTATTATGATGCTTGTATGACTTATTTTATTTTAGAGTTGTGTTGTGATATCTTCCCGTGAGTCCTTGATCTTGATCGTACACGTTTGCATGTATGATTAGTGTATGATTGAATTGGGGGCGTCACAAATTGGTATCAGAGCCGACTGCCTGTAGGAATCCCCTTTCCAACTCCTTGGCCGAAGTCGAGTCTAGTCATTGAAAAAAAACTTTTACTAACATGGCTGTGTGGCTTACGGGCCCACGTCGCCATTGGGTGGTATTAGGATCTTTTATTCCTCGACCTATACTCTGGGACTCTGACCTCTCTTCTATTCGGGTGAAATGATTTTATTAACTTTGACTCTAGGTTCTCATAACTACTTCCTCCCGGAGAGCCCCTCACTCCAGATGATTGCTTGGTGCACCGAAGGATTTCGAAGATACTCTCCGATGTTGTAACATCCCAAATTTTCAATTTGGAATGTTATACATAGATCATTCTTGCAAATCATATTTTATTGCATTTTGTTTTGCGATCCTAGAAATTCTACGCAACTCAAGGACCCACGGAGAGAGTTGGGGATTTCGTTATTTTCATATTTGGGTTTTCTCAAATTTTGAAAATAGGATCATTTGTTTTAATTATTTTTCTCTCCGAAAATATTTCATATCAAAATATATGAGAGGGGATAAAATGACTTCTCCACAAATAATGAAATATTGGAGGAAAAATATTAAAAACAAATATTTGATTTTATTTGGATTTTATTTGAATTAGGAAAAATACACATTTTTCAAAATTGCATTTTAGGCCCAAATAAATGTTCATCTTGTCCGGCTTATTTTCAGAGGACGGGGAAAATTTATTTCGTGATTTTTGGAGTCCGTGTAGTATTTCTTTTCTTACTTTTTCTGCACGTCCGAATTATTTAAAAAAAAGTCAACCGACTCCGGGCCGTACCCGAGCGGGACTCTTCGGGCCGGCCTTTAAAAGCCTGAGACCCCGAGCCCCAGCGCCGCCAACCCACCCGAAACCGTAGCCGATCCGCGTCGCCGCCGCCGCCGCCCGCGCCGCCGCCCCCCGACGCGCCACCCGCGCCACCCCGCCACCCGCGCCGCCTCGCCGCCCGC